>NC_045641.1:32618545-32921575 GCF_009829145.1 Chiroxiphia lanceolata
AGCCCTTAGACTTTTAAATTGAATCTTTTTAAACACAATTGATGTAGGTAATTTTATAATTTGAAGCTTACTCTTTAAAATAGATTTTTAAGAGATTTGCTCATTATTGTAAGGTTATAACTATAAAAGCAATTTATAGAACTAAATCTCTCCAGTTATTTTCATTGACTGCATAAAAAATACAATTCTTTTGAAGTAAGAGTTTGCAGCAAACAAGTCTTAAAAAGTAAGACCATTGTTGGTAGAGTTGTGATACAAAGAAGGATTCATTTTTGAGGATTCAGTCAAGTGGAGCATTAACCTGTTAAAGTCATCCTAGCTGTTTCTACTCAATGATCAAGGAACATCTGGTTGCAAATATATGGTTGATCTCACCTTACCCAATGAATTTCTGTCACATAATAACTGATATATTAAAATAAGATAAAAGGAAGGATATAACATTATACAGACACAGTAATTATAATAAATTATTGATATGATACAGAGTGGAGCCTGTTGTTGATCACACAACTTCCAATCATCTGTCTTCACAGGAGATCAGATGTAAATACAAATCTTTGAGAGCAGGTGATGAAAAATGAGTTTTACAGAATCATAGAATATTCTGAGTAGGAAGGGACCCACAAGGATCATCGAGTCCTACTCCTGGCCCATACAGGGATTGAACCCATAACCTTGGCATTATTATCACCATGCTCTAACCAACTAAATTTTGAGGATGTCTGCAAATTCAAAAAGCTGGGAGGGTGAGGGAATGGCAATGCATAACAACCCACTGAGATTTAAATTCTTAAGAGACAATACCATGTATTAATAACCATGAGTGTAAATCCAATATTATGCAATTAGAATATTTCATTAAGTTCTTACAAGCTCTGTAAGCCTGGAAGAGCTGTTGAACAATTGTTCAGGAAATTAAGTAAACCTAAGGTACTAAAAGGACATTATATCTTGAATTAAACTTTATAGAATTTAAGGTAAGACTAATACAGACTAAATGTGCATCCCTGTGTACAGATGAGAACATCCCTTTACATGAGAAAGATGCTTGTTTTCTCATCTTCCGCTGTTGTTAAGAGAGTATGTAATCTGTAAACCTTCATGCTATATAATAGACTTTTTTCTTTTTCCTTTTTTTTCTAAAAAGAAAGGTAAGAGTTTACTTTTAAATTTATCCCCTAGTAGTATTTCTTGAACATCCCTTTGCAATGACTTTAGAATACTGAACTGAAATTAAGAATTACTATCTTCTACAAGTGCTTCTATATTAAATAAAACCTAAATATCATAGCATGTATTTGAGATACTTCATAGCCTATAAGAATTTAATACATACATTTTAAAGATTGGGTTTTATGTATGTGTCTGTATGTACACAAGTGGGCATTATACATATATGTTTCCTGGTTTGAAGTGAAAGATACAATATTAGACACATCCCAGGGCAAACTATATATAGGCACTAGAAATTGACTGTTAACATTATGCCATACAATTTAGTTCTTGTGTTATGGTAGCTCTGATGGTCATGATTTATGTTCTAAAACCTGTTTTTGATATTAATATTAAACTTCATAATTTAAATTATATTAAATCAAAATTTAACTTCTCAGGTTAACTCTTCAGGTGTAAAACCAAAAAAAATTGCTTTACCTTCATGGATCATGATTTTTAAGCAAATAAGAATCATCCTATCTACACATTATTATCGAAGTCAAATGATGTCAGGATCTGTTTAATCTCTTGGCAGAAATAAAGTTTGAACAACATGCACTGTTTTATTTTTCACATATAGACAACTCTTCTGGAATCTAAGTTTCATGATTTCATATCCAGATTCACTACTCAGTTGTTGTCTTTTATTGTGATCCCTAGTTGTTTATTTTTGTGTGTATACATAAATTTTAAATTTACTTGCATATTCTCCAGCACTTGTAAATATGTCTTATTTGAAACCAGAATAGAAATCACAAATGGAATAGTGCAGAAGAAGAGAATATTCAAGAAATATGACATCTACCTACTATATATTCTGATTTTCTGACTATATAGAAGAAAATAAGCTTTTGTTTTCCACGATGTCTTAAAAATAAGGATCTAATCAAGAATTGGTTCAGTTTAATTTTCTGTTTGGTCTTACACAGGTACTCTGATTCATGCTCTTTTCTTCACTTGTCTCCACAGTTTGTTTCTGTCTCAGATAATGAGATTACTGGAATATACTAAAACTACATGTGTGTCTGAGTATATTTGATAAACCCAACGTACAAATGTAGAGCTCAGCAAGAAACAAGGATTCCATTTTGCCAGAACATAATGTACCAGGCTTAGTTTTCATCTGCACTAGGAAAAACCTGACATCTATTGCAAAGATGCAAAGAAAATGTACACAACACTGATATTAATATCAAAATTATTTATTAAAAAATATAGCCACTCAAGATATAGGAAATTGATTCAACTTTGTTTTCTCTGCCATGAAGGGATTTGAACCATTATCTATTCCTGCCATATTGCAATTATCACTCTATGAGACATTCCCAAAGTGGAGCATCACACCATTTTCTGGACTCTACACTATTCCAATGGGGTTAAAGCTCTGTGAATAGCTATCGGTGTTACCCTCCTGACTCTTCTCATGGTTTTTCAAGAAAGTTTATGTTGGAGTTGTATTTTCACATGGCACACTGTTCCACCCAAATTGCAAAACTGAGCCAACAAAGTTTTCAATTCTAGTCTCAGGAACTGGTCAGTGACTGCACACCACTGTATTTTTTAAGTTCGAGTTGTGTGGAAAGATGTTTATGTTACTTTAGTAATGGTTCCATCTCTTTTCCAATAAATATTTTTTATTTTTCCAATAAATACTTTATAATTCTCTTTTTTTGACATTATTCTGCAAAATGTGAACAATTTTGCATACCTTATTCTCTTCTCATTTCTCTATGCGTCTCAGAGGCTGATGAATCACACCCCTTTTTCTTTACCAAACAGACTGTGTCTTACTAGACATCTATCTATAGCCCAAAATGCCTCTAGGGAGCAGTGAAAAGGAGTAGATCGCAAGTAAATTGTATTTATGGTTATTTTATGGGAAGAGATCAGACATGATAGGAATCACTGCAAGAATACAGATAAGTGAGTTTTACCCTATACATTATTTGACTTTTGGTAGCATTTTCCCCCATATTTTGCTTTTTTTCCTCTTCATACAGGAGTTGTTATTTTCCATTTTATAATTATATTTTATAAAAATTTGTAATATATAATTAAATAAAATTTATAATTTTATTTTTAAAATTTTAATAACAGTAGCAACTTCTAGCAACTGTTTGTTCTTAAAGAAAGATGAGATAAGATCAGGTTTACACCTGTTTGCAATATAATAAATTCATTACATTAATTCATTGTATAATCACAAAATCTGCTTAGAATATTACTATCTATCTATTATCCATATACTCTCTTTGGTGTTTATTCTCTGGCAAACTGTATGGGTTTTTAATTAGATGTCTTTATTTTCCCCCTTCAAATGCAAAAAGAAGACATGAATCCAAAACATTCCTCATTATTTTTATTGACAAAAAGAACTAAAAGTTTTATAAAAATCTGAAAACTAAAAAACTTCTGTCAAAAAAAATTATCTAATTTCCACTAGGGAATGTGAAGTCTAATATTCTGACATATGTCAAAGCCACCCAAAATACTGTGTTTATGAACACCATTAAATGTTTGTTTTAGAACAGTTTGACTATAGGTAAAGTCAGCCTACAATATTTCAACACCCCTCAGAGCAGAGTAAAACTTCTTCATGTGTCTATCTTCAATTGCATATCAAGCTTCTTGATCAGGCTACACTTGCAGTGATATATCTTTTTGTCTCATGTCTTACTAATTGTGGTGTTACCACCGAAGTGACATGACAGTGATAAAACAAGTATGTCCGGACACAGTCATGACAAGAGAACGGTGTTCAGTGCATGACAAACATGAGGCTGTTTATGAGGAGCTATGGGGTTTAGATGGTAAAACTGAATAATGATGTGGAACAAAAATTTCCCTAGAATCATAGTTTTATTTTATGAGTTTGGTATTTAAATAAAATTGACATTTTGACATTAAAATAAAATATGTATATTTTCTATTTTTCATGTACACAAATTCCTAAAGACAGGGGAATTTCAGATGAGAAGAGGCTATGGAAGTGTTTTGCCTCATACAATGACTGTATGTTTTGCTACATAAAAAATAAATGTAAATACAACACCATCTGTAGTTGAAATTGTTTTAAACCTCTGAATGTTTCTACTCAGGAAAGAACTTCTTTTGTCACACAAAATCTATAAAATTTTCTTTTTCTGTATAACGTCTCCTCAATACATTATGTAAGCCACTATATTATGGAATTCCCTTTTGTATGAGTATGCAACCAGATTTAGAAACTGTATCAGATGCCAGTTGTATAAAACCGTAGATTTGCAACCACTGGAAAACAATTTTTTCCTAATATACGAACACATTTGAGATTTCCAGAATGTTTCTGTTCCAGCTCAGATAAACTCAGCATTTTCATACTAGTGTTAAAATGTGATTCTATATTGGTTTTCCTTTCAGAACAGAGTAAATCAAACAAAACCCAAGAGAAAAAAACCTCAGACTAACCACTACCTTTGTGAAGATAGTTCTCACATTGATTACAGAATGCTCCTTTTGGGTGTCCTACTCTGTCTGTCTCCCGTGTCCTGCAGAATATCTCAGCTACAGAGCTAGTCTCCCTTTTGGCATTTTTCCTTTGTCAGGCAATTCTATTTGGGCCCCTGAGAAAATAAAATTAAATCAAGTTTTAAAAATAATGATTAGTCATTGGAGTGAAAAGTTTCAGTTTTAGCAAAGTCATATTTTTAAGAAAAGTTCCTATCCTATTTCTATTTAGAACGATGTATTATGTCATACATCTCCAGAAACAAAGACATGAAATGGCAGGTAAAATATCAAGTAGCTAATGCTTAGCATTTTGAGATTGTTAATTAGTTGCTTTCCTGCTTTTTGTGTGATGAATATTTTGCCAATGGTTGCTAATTATTATAGCAATTAGGTTTAATAAGTTGGGAATTTCACAAGCTTAGGTCTTCTGGGTTACACTTTAGCAAGTAGGGAATGGGTGTTAATTAAGGACAAAGAAAAGAGGAATTAAGAAGATTTGATGGATTTAAGGAAACAACAATTAAACAAAGTGCTAGAGTGATTTGCATATTTTAATAAGTCAAGAACTCTTAGATATTCAGGAAAAAAATACATTTTTGTTACACAGTGTAATTTTTTTAAAAGGTCTTTTCAGATTTTAATGCTTTGTCTCTAGAAATATGAGATAAATGCAAGTTTTACAGTCATTATTATTAGTGCTTGCAAACTGGTTCTAGACCTCAAATAGGTAGTATTGGCATAAATATGACCACTAATAGAGCTTACTCTTATTTACAGAGAACCACTGTATTGCTCTGAGTATGGTATCTATTATGAAGGACCTGCACAGGCTACCTCACCTGCACCTATGACAGGCTACCAAGCACCAAGAAACTATATGTCCTGTAAGGAACAGATACATACATATTGGAAAAAAAAATTAATCCCTTTTTATGTTTTTTCCCCTCTGGTGAAAACAACAGAAAGGATTTGTAGGGAAGCAAATTTATCTCCATCAATAAAGAAAAAAATCACCATATATTCATTAACATCAGGACACTATCAAACTTATAGTCTTTTTTTTTTTTTTTATATGCAACAAATGAACAACCCAACTGTTGGTGTGAGGAAAACCCATCTCACATTAGCTCTAATGCATTAGAAATGGCTCTAAACAGACTACATAATAGTTATGAACATCCAGAGTGATGTGGACAAAGAGTAGAACGCAACCCCATTGTTCCATGAAACAGTGCATTTATGCCTGGGCATTTTAATTCTTTAAGACTTTAGAGCCTAAGAAAGGTCATTGTAAGGAAAAATCAAATAACGTTGTCTGCTAATAGTATTTGTTCAGAACCAGCTTATCAGAACGGAAATGTTAACAAGTAGATGATCCATGTGCAATTCATGCCAGAAACACCAGTTTCTTAATGGTTATGCTACTGTATGTTTACAGAGCCATTGTATTGTCCACTCCTTTATATGGGTCGGAATCATGGGTCATTTACCACCACCACCCATGACTCTTAGAACGCTTCCATCAGCGCTGTCTCCGTACAATCCTAAATATCCATTGGACTGATTACGAGACTAATACGTCTGCTCTAGAACACAGCTGCGTTGGGCAGGACAGGTCTCAAGGATGCAGGACTACTGCCTCCGTAAGATTGTGCTCTGTGGTGAACTTACCACTGGCTGCTGCAAGAGAGGAGCCCCGAAGAGAAGATACAAGGACTCCCTGAAACAACATCTCAGCTTTGGCCATATTGAGCATCATCACTGGTCTACTCTGGACTCCAACTGGGAGACATGGACACCCACTATCTATAACGCTGCTGCTTCTTTTGAGAACACACGCAGAATCATTCTTGTGGAGAAAAGACAACACAGAAAGAACCGTGTCTTGTCAATACCACCTAAGTGACTTTCCACTGTGCCTTTTGCAACCGGACTTGTCTATCTCACATTGGCCTTTTTAGCCATCAGAGTGCTTGTAGCAAGCGTGGATAGAATCCTTCTCAAATCTTCGTTTGTGAAGCCTAACCATGATGATGATTCTATTGTGTGGCAATTTAACATTCACAGTATTAAATTTACATGAGCCAAGAGGGGTGTAAACTATTTATTTGTCAGCTAGAGGAGTTGATATGAAGAGTTGATCATTAGTGTCACAAGAACCATAGGTCTGTAGAAATCCACTAGAAGTTTAAACATCAGATGCTGAAAATACCACACAGGTCTCTGACTGAGGAGTAGGACAATGCTTCCAGGGAGCCCTTTTTTGGGGGATGCATGATCAGGCTAATTAATGAAGAGGTGAGAGGGAAATGAAGAGAAGTAAGAAATAAGAGAGAAAAGTGTGAGAGGTTTCCATGTCTGTGGATCAGGTAAAAGAATCATAGAATCACTGGGATTAGAAAAGACCTCCAAGATCACTGAGTCTAACCTTAATCGAACAACACCATGTCAACTAAACTATAACACTAAGTGTCATGTCCAGTCATTTCTTGAACACTTCCAGAGATAGTCACTCCACCACTTCCCTGAGCAGTCCATTCCAATGTTTGGCAACCCTTTCATTGAAGAAATTCTTCCTGCTGTCCAGCCTGGTGCAGCTTGAGGCCTCTTGTCCTGACACTAGTTACCTGGAAGAAGAGGCCACCCCCAGGTTGTTACCATCTCCTTTCAGATAATATGGTAATTAGACTGTAATATAGAGTGTTCATTGAGCAGGAAGCTCTACCTGTGCTCCCCACAAACACAGTGCTATTTCTACTACCAAAATTGAACAAAAATATAATTATGTTCCTGTTGTAGACATAATAACAGAAGAATTCTCATTTTCAGTAATAACACAGGCAACAAACACCTGACCTTCTACTGTTATAGCCTTTCAATTGCCACTTATCATGGAACAGACTGTCATAGGAAGTTTTAATGTAGCAGCACAATAAGAATAGGCATGATCAAAATAGAACTACACAAAGTTAAAAGTTATCATTGATTGATAGAGATAATAACACAAAACCACTGCTAGTCACACAGGCTTAGCCATCTGCTGCTGCAGTTACTACATCTTTCTTTCATGGGGCTAGGGCACTAGCAAACATAATAAAACATTTGTTCCATTTAGAAAGAGGTAGTTACAGTAATGCTGCCATAGGCAGAATAATAACAAAACCACCTTCCATCTCTCCAGATGCTCTTTAGTTTCAAAAAAATTAATTTCTATATATGTGTTGTCATTTCAAAGGTGATAGTTAGAAATTCAGACTCCAGATAGTCTTCTTAATTTCTGAATCCCACTTATCATAAATAAAGTTGCATAAATAATCATTTACATATAAATTATCACATTTCTGAGGCTGGGAGTGAAAATGTCTTCTGCTGACCTAGCTGATAAATTGGGAGATGCTTAATCAAAAAACAGTATAAAGGAAATACCACAGATCCTTACAGAGTAAAGATGGTGTTCCCAATAAATGTGCTGCCTAATCAGACAAAATTTAAAGAGTTTATGGAAAGCAAACCTCTTCTTCATTTTCACTGAAACCCTTTCATCATGGAAAGAAAAAAATATCTCCTTTAAGACCAATTCATAATACCTGAGTCCGAGCTTTGTTGAATATCACTTTTATTTTCATTTGCCTTTTACAGTCATTCTGTGAATAGTTCACTATTCCCTCCTGGAACCACAAATTTGAACATCAGTTGCCTGATCTAAGAGAAGTCTTCTCTGTCATCTCATCTCACTACTTCTTTTGTCTGCAATGCTCCCATTTCCCCACTGATGAAGCCACTGGTAAAAGCAGTGGATTGTGAGGTGGAAGGGAGGAGTGTCAAAACTTCTCTGTGCTCAGTATAGCAGTGGTGCACACTTTGATTGGTGTGACACTTTGACTGAAAAAAGGAAAAGACAGACCTTTCTTCTATAGTTATCCAAACTGTAAATCTCCCAAGACACATTTTGACCAGGCTGACAGGCTGTTTAGATAAAATGGATGTTGAAATAAAAATAAATGTAAAAGTAGGATTACAATATGAGAACTGTGAGGTTCCTGGAAAAGGTAGCTTTGAAAAAGTGTTAGATCTTACTGTTAAATAACACCATATACATTACATTCTTTATAGTATTGCACTACCATAATAACTAAATTATTACTCTGTTATCTTATAAGAAATCAGTGAAATCAGGGTAATTTTGTATAGATGGCAAGGTCACTGTAACACTACTCCAATACTGTGCATATGGCTGCAGAAGTACTCTCAGTAAAGAATGGGATATGCACTTACAAGTCTTAAAAATCAGCATTTGCTCTGATCCGTACAATCATCATTCTGCAATATACCTAGAGCACATCTACATAAACAATGTCTACATTGCATTTGATAACACAATGGCAAATTTTATCTGTGTGGTGAATAAATGACTGTCATACATTATTTGGAAGATTATTTTGCAATTGCCTCTGATATTGAGTAGACAGAATGTGATTATCAGTGATTATCATGCTCAGTCTATTAAAATTATTTGTTGATAATAAATGAACTCATGACTGCAGGCTGAGGACTTCATGCTTATGACTACTTCCTGCTTGATATTGAACACTGCTGGAGGAAAAGACCTTTAGTGACCTATGATAAAAATGTCAAATCTCATGTTTCTGCTATTCTGCAGTCAACAGCCCATGCCTAATGAATGTCCTAAATTTCAAGACAGAAGCTCAAAAGGGCACTTGAATAGGGGGAAATAAAACAAGGGAGACTAAAGACCTCTTGAAAACCTCTGATAGATAGGTGAAATGCAGGAACTTTTCATTTCTGTGTAGTGATTCATAACAAATGAGATTTTTGCTGTGTAAGGGTTCTCTCCATAAGAAAATTACATTAGTTCATTTGGTGATTTACAGTTCTTCCGAATGAGAATGTGTAATTGCTGTCAAGAAAGACAATCTATTTCCTCTTTCATTATACTTTTAACTTTTGAAAATATGAGAGTTCCTTTGGTCATCTATCTTTCTGACAAAAGCCTTGTGGTAATGCTCTGATATTAAAGGCAGATTTGAATCAAGAGATGGATCTTGCGTTTTAAAGATTACAAGATTTAGGCTCACTGTGATCATCAAGGAAAGGAACTTACACAGTCATAAACCTTCAGCTAATTTACCATTCAAATCTTACTCATCTAAGAAACATCCCTGATGGAGGACGTGGAGCTGCTAAAAAATGATGTGAATACTCAACTACAAATAACAATTCCAGAACACAGGAAGTGTTTCACTGCTATTGTCTTTACAACTGCACATTAAACCAACTCGCATTCAACTGGACCATTCATCTAATTTGTTAAATGACACTTGACAGATAAAATTGTCGTAACTCTCTTTTTCAAGAATGACAGCACAAATAAAAGCCTTTGGAGAATACAAAATTACAGTAGGAAGAAGGTAGAAAAGGTACCTTTGTTTTTTCTATTAAGAGACCAAATTTTCATGGTGCGCATAGCAAGGTTCAGCTGTTAAATCTTTCTTCTGATCTCCCCATTCTTGACATCCAGAGCGTGTGATCCTGACAGGATAGAGCTGACAACTTCATTTGTATCCCACATCTCTATATTACAAACATGCCACCTGGAAAGACTTTGAGTGCTTCGAAGTCCCCCAGACCATTTATATCTATGTCAGTACATCAAACTCTACAGCAGTCATGTTTACCTCAGTTCTTTGTCAACCTTGTTGAAATATGAAGTGCCAATTTGTTTATTTTGTATTTTGCTTTCAGAAAGATGTCATGTGTGTGGTTTGGCATTTTATTGACAAAAAAAATGTATTCATATCATCAGCGACAAAGTTGCACTAAGAACTGACATCAATTGTCTGATGAATACAACTACAGAGGTATAGAGGAGAAAGTAAAAGAAAAAAATTAACCTTATACAAGTAGAATAGATACCAATGACAACCCTGCAATATTGCTATAGCAATCAAAAATTAAAAATTTTTCCAACCAAATAAAAAAGTAAAGCTTAAAAAAGAGTACAGGCATGTAGGGGGAAGCACTGGATTTCAAATGATCTAATACAAGATCATAATTTATTTTTGTTTCTGAAGAACCCAACAGGATCATAAACCAATATATGCAATGGAAATACAAGATCAATCTAAACACTACTAAAGTAGAACAAATACGCCAAGAAACCTCTTCGCTCTGTGTACAAAGCAGTGTTAAAAATCCAATTTTTTCAGAAAAACAATGCTACAATAACTTTATATAGCAAAAATACTTTTTAAAATAAATTATCATTTACTGTCCATATTCTGTCATATTTAGCATATTTAGCATGTTACTTTAAGCCAGAAAGTGTCTGAGGGTATTTTATGTTTCCAGTAATAAATGGCAGACTAGGAGACTACTTTTGCATTAATTTTCAATTTTTAAAGGATTTTCCAGCAGTGTGACTGTCACTGTCCTGGCATATTGATCCACTGATGTTCCAGATGCAAAACTATCTCAAAGCCTGTGTTGTGGCTTGGTTGTTTTTGTTATGTTTTGCTTTGGTTTTCCTTGAAGAGATTTCATCTAATTATTGACAGATGAACTGCTAGTATCTTGTAAGATCTGATGTTCTAGGACCACAGCAATATGGTTGTTCTATCACTGTGTCTTGACTACAGAAAATCTCACTTTCTTTTATAA
This sequence comes from Chiroxiphia lanceolata, assembly GCF_009829145.1. Taxonomy (NCBI): domain Eukaryota; kingdom Metazoa; phylum Chordata; class Aves; order Passeriformes; family Pipridae; genus Chiroxiphia; species Chiroxiphia lanceolata. The sequence continues at coordinate 32,629,931 of NC_045641.1, forward strand.
GCATCTTTGGCCATCACACTTTAGATTAGAGCTCTAGAGTACACTTAGTGTTCAGTTCAATGAAATACAGAAGCCTTTTCTTCTTCTTGCCTATACACTGTCAGTAAGAAAATCCATGACTGAGGTTTCCTTTTCCTGGAACTAGATGATCAGAGGAGTTGCTAAACAGTAAACCAGTAAAAGAAAAATTGTTTTCAAGAGAATTGTTTTTAGTGAGAATGTAGGAAACTGCATTTAATTGAAAAACCCACAGACGCAGACAAGAGCAACAATTTAAAAGAAGGTATATAAATGTCCTATTTTAATAATGCAAGTTTACATAAAAGCATCTTCAAAAGCTTTCTTATTATTGGACCAGAAGTATTTGGTGCTATCTGATTTCTGTAGGAGTACATTGTGAGTTTTTGAGGGATATTATTTGAGTTTTGCACATCTGCATATAGTGAGGATGGAAGAAGAGCTCATGGATATGTATGACCAGCTGATGGATTCTGTAGTATCCCTGGCTATCCACTCCAAATAGACCCTTTCATCTCACAACAAATCCTGCCACAACAGACACTGCTTAACAGCCAATATCCTTCCAGGACTTGAAGTAAAATTCTAAGGAAAGAAGAAAGTTGGGTCAAGGTATTCCTCTCTAGGATACCAGGCTTTCACATGCTTTTTTCACCATATGTCCCCAAAATTGTGTTTGTATATATGGGTGGAGAGAAAATAAAGCAGGGACAGCAAGTAGTGATAACTCATGGGGAAAAATCTATATACTAATGAAGATAATTCTGCTTTGACATTTCTGTGCATATACATCTAAATTTTCCATGGTACTGCTTATTTCAAAGTAACAAATCTGTCAATGTCAGCTTTTGCTACATACAAATATACAGTTTTGATGTAGCTGGTTCCTTGGACTGCCTGGCAGCCTGTGTGTCTCACTTAGTTTGCAGATGAAGGATAAGGACTTTCGCAGTATGGAAAAACCAGGACACTGAGAAATAAGATGGTTTTGTTCTGCGGGCATTCCCTTACACATGAAAAGCTCTCTTTTTGCTTATACGAACAAAAGACAATTCCACTTTATTAAAATTTTATGGTTCTGTAGCACACCTAACTGCAGCATACCAAGTGGATTGAAATGCCTAGTATATAAAAGAGAATGCTTACAAAAGTATAGAGATGTGCTATTAAACATATTAGAAGATAAACATATTAGAATATAAAAAACTGGTTATTAAAGGTTGGTTAATTTTCAATTCTACGATAACTGATTGCCTAAAAGAATTAGTGAAGCACATAGAACTGCCTGTCACTAAGAATGCTCAGGGGTCTCACTTAAGACCGTCTGTCTGTGTGCATCTATATTCTGTCAGTCTGGAGTTCCAAATTCCCCCATCACAGAAACTACATTTGTTTTAGCTCTTACTTTGATTCTGGGTTAAAACACTTTTTTTCCAACAAGGAAACCTAGGCCTGAGAATGGACTATGTCACATTTAATTCCCCCAGCCACAGACCTAATAGTCTCAGAGATTCAAGCTAGACTTCAGTCTAAAAGTCTACACTTGAGATAAGCAAAGCCAAGAGAAATGAGAACTCCTAGACTCTAAATGAGATATCCACCTCACCTCCAAGAACCCTCCATAACATAAACACTGGAGTAAGATTCACATGCTTAATTTCATATTTATATGGTATATGAATGCTGATGGAGGAGAGCCACCAAACTGGTGTAAACACAATAGCAATGATCAGGCTTGCATAAAATATATTAAGTGATCAGTGACCAATATTTTTGCAATTTTAAGTTCTTAATTCATACAAGTCAAGCTGCTTCATTGTTTTTGACAGGATTCATAACAATAACTACATTTACATATATTTATTTATTTATATTAGACATAAACCCTCTGAATGTACTGTGTTGAATGGACACATTAAAATCTCAAAATCTGACTTTAATAGTTTTTTATTTCTTCTGATCTCAAGAAGAGGCTGTAGAGAATTTCTACAATCATCTATCCTAATCATAATTCATTTTATTTTTATTTTAAAGAATTATGAAATCATATTATCTTTTTATATGCATTTTTTTACATCAGAGTTTTTTGGGTTTTTTTCAACTGCAGTCAAAATCTAATTCCTATCTTTGAATCATAGAATACGCTGAGTTGGAAGGGACCCAGCAGGATCATTGATCATCAAGTCCAACACCCCAAGAATCATACCATGTGTCTGAGAGTGTTGTCCAAATGTTTCTTGAACTCAGACAAGCTTGGTCCTGTGACTATTTCCCTGGGAAACCTGTTCCAGTGCTCAGCCACCCTCTGGATGAAAAACTTTTTCCTGATCTGACCTGAGTAATAATCCAGAGGGCCCTCAAAATCTTCTATCCCTAGCAAATTTTCAAATTGTAATGGGAACTTTCATTTTTTGTGTAAAAAAGTTACCGCCAACAGCACAGCATTCCTCCCAGTGACAAGACCTATGCAGAAAGGGACCAAAGACATTTGTGACTTTAACTACTCACACAGGTAAGAATTGTGTGAAAGGGTAGGCACATAGCCTTGCTGAATGTGAGCTGGTGTCTTGATTAAAGCTATTTTTTCCTACTTTCCTTTTCCCTTATTTTTGGGTTGTTGGCTATCTCTCAGCAGAATGGATTATTTTATCCACCGTTCTCTCAATAATCCTCTTTGACACAGAGTTGTCAACCTAATCCACAAGAATCTTTCTGATTTTCGTGTATCAGCCTTACCTCAATGGGAGGAAAGCAGGCTGGATACGCATGAGCTAAGGTTTTAAAACTAAAGCAAAGATGACTTCGATATTTTAATTTGTTTTATGTAAAGATCTTTCAATGTGGCTAATTCATTGCCACCAATCATTCCAATGAAGTTACCAAGATAAGGTAAGCACTATGGTTAATGATACAGGTGTGATCCCATCTGAAGGTTTTAGAGGACTGACACATGTTCAGTGTTGTCATGGTTTCTGGAACCCGTATGCATAGTTCTTGAATTCTACGTGATACTGGGAACATGTCTCGCAGTGTGTGAGATTTCCCTGTGGAATTGTGAACCTGAGTTCTCATTTTTATTTTTTCATTGAGCTGAAAATTTCAGTTGGTAATACTGTAATATTACCTGGGGGTGACAAATTTAGCCTCAATGAGCTGTCTTCACATGGAAGCAACTGTCATGTGGAACAAACAAATTGTTTTCAAATCTAATTGAATTCTGATACAGAAGGTAAACAAGAAACCAACATATAATGAGGAGAAACATTACCATCAGATCAGAGAGAACATCAACTATTTAAAAAATTATTTGTGATACTGCAGCTCTGGGAAAGGGCTGCCAAGGAGGATCTACATTCCTATAGTCTATCTAGCAGCTACGAGCTGTAATTACTGCTTGGAACTTTCAGAGAGATTAAAACACTGTTTGTGGCCAAAACTTCCACAAGTTTATGCAAAGAGAAAACACACTTATACTTTAACACTATTTAGTCAAATATTCTATATTTTCACCTAAAAGGTCTATAAATATAGTATATTAAGGGGAACAAAAATATTTCCAAATGTTTTAGTAAATCTTTGCAAGCATAATATAGTTATATAGTTATATAATTATAATAATAGCTAGCTACTGTTATTTCATATGAATATGAATGAAATCTGCTTAGTATATCATAGAAAAACAAAAGTATTTAATAAATCACCTGCTTAGTATATCAAGTAAGAATGGAAGTATTTCACAAGTTATCAGATATGAATAATGTTATACAAACCTTTTAAACCAAAGAAAGTATATAAGTCAGTTTCTGTAGAAAAGTTACTTCTTTTCATGATTCCAAATAAACTTAAAATCAGAATAATATCCTAGTATTTCTCTATGATAATCAAGGTTGGGTCACATCTCACCTCTGGTAATATATGGCCTAGCAGGTAACGCTTAGTGTTCTGAATTTATCTAATATTTTAATATTTTAACAAAATAACAAAAAGAACCAAATAATAAAGTTGTTTAGTAATGCTTCTTAACATTTCCTTGACATCAATGAGTCAATTCCATAAAAAGCTTTCTGTAAGATGTTACATAACAAACTGTTTCCTCAGCCCCATTTTTTTTAAAGAGAAAGGAAAAAACTTCCAAAACTACACTGAAAGAACACCATTTTGGGGATTTTGAAATGAAGTACTTAAAAGTTTAAATATATCTGCACAAAGATGGCTTGTGAAAATTAACTCACGAAGTAATATTGCATACAGAACTACAGACATGATTATAGATTCCTTTTCCTACAGAACTCCAGTCTTATTCGGCACCCAAAGACATGAGGTAATGTTGGGTCTTTTCTATAGGAGTTTGTCACAGAAGGTGAAGAACACAGTGATGATCGCAAGGAGCTAGGGTTACTCTTCTGATATAGAAGTTCAAGGGAGTATCAAGTACATCTGTTTTGTCACCTCATCTCCTTCAATCTATGCACCAGCTAGACCCTGTACCGCTGATTATGACCCTCTGGAGTCTGCCAGCCAGTCAACTGTTAATCCATATCACTGTTCACTCGCTCAGTCCACATTTCCTGAGTTTTCCTATGAGGACTTTGTGAGAGACAGTGTCAAAAGCCTTGTTGAAGTCAGGTACCTCACCCATCCAGGTAGTTGTTTCATGGTAAAAGGCAATAAGGTTTCCTAAGTGGGAAAATTTACATGATTTTAGAAAGTCAATTCACAAGCTTTGGTCACAGAAATGGATACTACTGTAGAGGACTATGAAAAAATAGTTTGTTAAAAAAGCTATTAAAATGTCTAATATCTGCTTCTAGAGCAAACACTTTTTTTTCATGTTGGCTTTTGGTAAGAAAAATAAATATTTCTATGTATGAACCCAAGGAACAATGGAACAATGTTAGCAAAGGAAAAAAATCTTACTGAGACGTGGGTGAGTAATAAAAAAGAGAAAGCTAAAAGGTGCTTGAAAAGGTCAGTTTTTCTGAAATATATTAAGATCCTTTATTGACTGGGGCTTTATTTTGCTCCCATCATGGCAAAGGACACATATTCCAAATCAGTTAAAAATTTTCTGGCTTTTGTAACATCAGTAAGGTTGTATATGATGGATTCCTGCAGGTTTTAGTTCAGATCTAATGAGATCTGACCCAATTATAAATGTATTCATGATAACTGAGAAACTACATCAAAAAGATGACTTCAGGGAAGTTGCTCTAAAAGTTATGGGAGACAACATTAGAATTAGAAAATTAAATGGGGACTTCTTTACTTTCTATGCTTAAAGTTAGAAATAATGGAAAAAAATGCAGAAAATTTCTATTTTAGGACAGTTTTATTAGAGGAAGTAATAGACATGAAATAGACAGACTGAAGAAGGGGCAGCTCCTCTATCGCATTCAAAAGAAGTACCTAAGTGTTAATGTAACTGCTGTAAGATGGGATATGTTGAGTTACATTGCTGAGTTTAGTGTACTAAAATACATAATTCTGATTTAGCAGTCTTTGTTGATGATGGTTACCACTTTTAAAATTGTTCTAGGCAAAAGCGAAAAACATGAGAAGGTAAGAAAAAATTTGTAAGGTTTTGAAATTAAAATTAATATAGAGTGTAGTAAACTCTTAATAGAAAAAGCAAAGCTTTATGAAAACCCAAAAAAGGCACATTTACATCAGGAAAATGTAAATTATGCAACGTGGTTACCTGGGATATCTCTGTATTCATATTAAAGACATTGTAAGATATGTCATGAATTTTTCAAAATTATACCAGAAAAAAGTATTATTCCATTTTTTTTCTGCAAGACGTGATAAAAGTCAGTTTAAGGACCTTCAGTTGCCAATTAGTGCATTACATCTTTTTCCTGTGATGGCAAGTTCACACGAACTCCTGTCTTTTTCCTATGATGACAAATTCACACAAACTACTGTTAAGAAACATTTATGAATCAATAAACTTTCCTGCAAGCAACAAGGTGATGTAGACCTGCTGTTGCTGGAAAAATCTTTTGCAAAAGCAAAAACACTATGCTCAGGCTGGGAAAATACTTAATGCAAATTCAAGCAAAATCTAGATATTTTTGAGGTCCTGTTGAAATACAATCCAAATATTATGAGTCAATAAATCTGCAAGAAGTTTCGATACTTAAAAGCTCACAGTAATTGAAATGAAATCAGGGGTATAAAATCTAAGTATAGTCCACCTATTCACCAGTACAATAATTTCTAAAGGACAGAATGAAACATGTATCTTATGGCTGAACTAGAGAATAACTGATGTCTGACAGCCTGTGAATGCTGACTTTTTACTGGGTTGTTGCATTATGATACTACATCTATCAGTGCTGTTTTCCAAATGTGACATTCCACTAATGACAAGGAGTAAATCTATTTTCTGTTTCAGAAAATATTGTCCAAAAAATTTTTAAAAAAGCTTGTAACATTTTTGTTTCACATGAATATGTTGTATTGTAATCCACACTAATTTTACTTTAATATTTTAAATTAATATACCATTAAAAGGTTTGGTTTTCTCAAAAATGCCGGGTATAATGATAGGACCAACTTTCAGTATTCACTGTTAATCTAATTGCAGTTTATTTGGTAATTAAGAAGCTCACACTGCCAGTAAATATAGTCAAATTAATTATTTTAATTTTAATGATTGCTAATATAAAATATTCTGTCTGAATTTCAGACATATTTATTTTCAAATTGAATTTATACCTCTGAAAATGGTGTTTGCATTTGAATAAGAAAAAAAATCTACATAAAGTAGGTTCATAGCTGTCTCTTAAAAAAAATCCTAGATATTATTTATTGCCTCATAAGTGACATGCCGAAATTTAAATTTTAGTTACATTCTCTATTTGTCCTCCTCCTCCTCTACTCTCTTATGTGTGTTTAGTAATAACAAATTTTTGGTTCTTACCCATCAATTTACAAGCAGGTTAGAACTATAATACAAAAATGCACATAGACTACTTTTAGTAAATCATAGAAACCAAATATTTCAGGCAATAGGATTCTATTTTACAGTGAACTTAACTGGATGGAGCCTTCAGAAACATTATTTTGGTGACTGAGTGAAGAACTACTACAATGTAGTCAGATTTAGGTATATACATGATAATAACCAAGGAAAATTAGGTTACGTATAGGGCAAATTTGGCCTGCAAAATGTTTTCCATATAATAAGGAGAAAAGAAGACTTGTAGTGGTATTCTTCACAACACAAAAGACCCTTTCCAATACAGATATAGAATGCCTGAAGACATTTGTAGGAGACATGAGCAGGAGGCTGCAATTCAGACAACTGGGTCAGCTGTGTCTGAGATCTATATTGGACCTTGCTTATACATGATAGCATTCATAAAGTCTCACAATTCCAATCTTTGGTCCAGGCACCATCAATTTCAGATGGACAAAGAAAACAGTGTCCATAGGTGTACAAAGATACACTTTTTATTATGAAGTTTAGAATGCGACATGTAAGAAACAAGGTAGAATAATTTCCCAATAAAAAATTTACTTCATCTAAGAACTGAATCATGCTTTGTGATGTACGGTGTTAATTATGGAAAAGTTAGGACTATAATGTTACTATTTTAGCTGCTGAGTTAAGCTAGTGCAATGAATCTGAGTCTCTGTGCCAAAGAAAACTTCCTGATTGATAGCAGAAAAGCCTTCCTATACCATAGCAAGACTAAGAGTTTGTAGATTTGGCATGGTGAGACTGAATTGAGCATCCTGGTTATTATTATTTGTCTTTTGACAAAACTGGGATGTAATATCATGCATACTGATAAATCCTTTGGGAATAGACTTGGGGGAAATTCCCCATTCATATATCATGGATACTTTTAACATTTCTGCAAAATATATACGTTCCTTCTGATTAAACATTGAGATATAACATCTAAAATCAATAAAAATTTTCATTACGATCTTACCTCCAAAATGAGTAACAACATAAGTGAAACTGTAAATTCTTGAGTACTGCTGTTTTTTAACTGGATCACCAATGGTTGGGTTGAGTGTTCTTTCATTTTAAACTTTATCTTGCTAAATTTTCTTATTATTCTTGGACTAATATTCACTGCTTTACATAGACAGTCTTGAAAAGTTTTATCCTCCAGAGAATAGTAAATAAGTTAACCGGTCTTGTTGCTCTAATGCAAACACTTTTGCTTATCACAAATATAAGAGAAAGGGTATTTAGCCTGCTTATGTGGGTGGGTAAAAAGAGATAAAAAAATCTGATCCTCAGATTGTAATTATGGGGGAGTATTCTACTGCTTGCATTTTCTATTTTCATTATACTGTAGCACTTTGTAAAAAACCCACAACATTTGATCTGAATACGACTTTCATATAAATCTTTAGGAATGCAAACTTTTGTACTTAGATTACTTTGACACTATTCCATAAAGACTCTATGACTATTGCTCTGTTTTTCCAGTCTTGTAATTGACAATTTTGCTAAAGTTGCTGTCATCCTAACTTGTTTTAATATCTCTAAGATTGTTTTTTAAAATATGTATTTGATTTAAACAGTCTTTCTTCTACTAAGACTATACCTGCCACCTTAGTGAAGTCCTCTCAACTCAGGTTGCATTTAGATACTTTTTAGGCGGCATTGCCTTTTGCCAAAGATTAGACTGTACAGATCATTTTGTCTCACTAGAAAAAAAGATTAAATTTGATCTGTAAAACAGTCCAAGACCATCGCCCCACCCTTTTCATAAAAACCTATGTTTAATGCCATGTCCCAGTAAACTCTGATGTCTACAATTTATTTCTTTGACAATCTGAGGAGTAAATTCAGGGGTAGGAAAACCCAGCTGACTCTTCAGATGAGCTTAGTATTTTATGCATAGTATCCTACGACATGAGTGTCTGGAATAGGCCTCATTTTAGTGATACAGGAAGCCGTTTTGCCCTGTCTGCTTTTATTCTGATGTAGCATGCTCAGTCAGCACAGAGCATAGCACTGTAAATTGTCACCTTCTCACAGACTTCAGTGACAGGGTTGGCAACTGCACACTAAAGCAGACTGAACACCTGAATTACTGTACCCCATGTGCAGCACCTTACAGAGATCTAGTCCAAGCATCACCTAAATAAGGAACCTTGTCCAAAATAAATCGCTGTAGCGTCTCTTAAAATACCACCCATATGCAATGTGGAAATCAATTTAGCTGTAGCTTATTAACTCCTCCTTATTACAAGAGGTGATTATCTTTATGAGGTTTAAATGAATATGCTACATATCTGGATTGAATAAACTGCAAAGATCATTTATGTTTCAGAATGAGTACACTCGACGCAAGACATGCATTAGAAGTGCTGCTATGCAGCTGAGTCGTTTCAAAGTGTATGGATTGAGAATTGCTGTCAACCTACATACTTTTCATCATGTGATTCGTGTCTGCCGACAGATGAGCTGATACAATTACTGTAATATGGGTCCTAGACTGGGATCCATTTTCCATGGCTTTCTAGACCACTCTTTGTCTACCACTTAGCTTTTGCTACAAGTCTAGGGGCTTGCTTTGACTTCTTTTACTTGATAAGTTCTTCTAAATTGTCTTTCACCCTATCCCCTGCATCAGTATGACAACTTATTGTCTAGGAGGAACTTTTTTAAATCATTTTTTCTTCTTTCTGCACCAAGTAACAGAAAGTGATAAATGAGTGAAGCTGATGGCCTTTTTATTCTAGTTCTGTGAATTTTTTATTTATTCACTTCTTACTTTGAACATCTTCTTCAGAACAGATTCCTATTTTAATTGGTTCCATTGTCACTGACTTCAAAACTATAGGTTGAATGATTGTATTAGCATTTTAATATTTGATTCAAAATGCGACCTATTAGCTTCCAGTTTCATTAACCTTTCAGATAAGGGAAAACCTATCTTTAATCAGTACCCCTGCTGAGAGCACTGCCAAGAAATGCAAAACTAAACTGTAACTAGACTATAGCAGCCATGTTGATCATGGAAGGCTAGCAATTATAAATTTCCCTTAGGTATTTGATGGTCGAAAATATGTCATCCCCACAGTGTCACTTGCCAGGAGGAGAATGTGTCATCACTGTGGCAAATCCTGCAGAGAGACTGTGTCCCAGTATTTATACTGCAAACTATATCACACTGACTCTTAGGGAGAATGAAGCAGGAAGAAAATCTAATCCTGTATAAATAAGCTGGAAATCTTTTTTTCAGAATCTGCACTAGAGAATTTACCAAACTGTAGAACCCACCACTGTGCATTTGCTTGAATGAATAATAATTATTCTTCCAAAGTAACAGCTGGAAAAGCATAGCAGTGAACCAAGATATAAAATGAAAATACATAATGGAAAATAAATACCCACTGAACTTCATATATTAAGATCAGAAAAGAAAAAATAAAAGGCACAAAATTCCTAATAACTTGCATGCAACAAGAAGCCACATTCTGAGTAACCACATGAAGTTAACTGCCATCGCTAAAGCTTTTATTGGATTTTTTTTTTCCATCTCTCCCTGTCTATCTTTAATTGATAAAATGTCCACATATTGTAAATTCTAACTCCTGTTTAATTATACTGGTAGAAGAGAAGTGACAGGTCCTCCACTTTGGCCACAACAACCCCATGCAACGCTACAGGATGAGTACAGAGTGGCTGGAGAGCAGTCAGGCAGAAAGGGACCTGGGATTTTGGATTGACAGGAGGCTGAACATGAGCCAGCAGTGTGCCCAGGTGGCCAAGAAGGCCAATGGCATCCTGGCCTGGATCAGGAACAGTGTGGCCAACAGGTCCAAGGAAGTGATTCTTCCCCTGTACTCAGGGCTGGGTGAGGCCACACCTGGAGTACTGTATCCAGTTCTGGGTCCCTCAGTTCAGGAAGGATATTGAGGTGCTGGAGCAGGTCCAGAGGAGAGCAACAAGGCTGGTGAAGGGACTCGAGCACAAGTCCTCTGAGGAGAGGCTGAGGGAGTGGGGGTTGTTGAGGCTGGAGAAGAGGAGGCTCAAGGGAGACCTCATCACTCTCTACAACTCCTGGAAGGAGACTGTAGCCAGGTGGGGGTTGGTCTCTTTTCCCAGGCAACCAGCAGTAGGAGAAGAGGGCATGGTCTTAAGCTGTGCCAGGGGAGGTGTAGGTTGAATATTAGGAAGGAATATTTTAGAGAGAGGGTAATCAGGCATTGGAATGGGTTGCCCAGGGAAGTAGTGGATTCTCTGTCCCTAGAGGCTTTTAAGATGAGACTGGATGTGGCACTGAACTGTGAGTTCAGTCGATAGCTTTCACATACATTACAGCTGTAATCTAGTCACATGGGCACTGGTTTCAGTTTTCATGGTTTTTTGCCAAATGGTAGTTCACCAAATGTTAGATATGTTTCTGGTTAACTGAGAAAAGAGTAGGTTATCGTTGGGATACAGCAATAAACTTTTCAGGGAACTCCTTATTCTGAGATAAGGTGAAGTATCCAAAGGCATATTTTCAAAATCTCAGAGGGTAATTAGGCACCCAAAAGGGGGAAAAAAAATCCAGAAAACCCCCACAATCCTGATTTTAACCCCCCTAGATATAGTGCACAGGGTACACCAATAAATTGTTCCTTTATGGGCAATGAATTTCTAACATTTTTATAGTATATGGTGCATACCCTTTCCTAAACTGCATTTAGTTTTTCAGGAACTCAAATTGAGTTAGTCGCTCCGTACTTTAGATATTTATTTCTGTCCTACTTATATTACTACCTAGATTATACAACGCCCATGAGCAGTTGGTTTTCAGCAGGTCCTCAGCATGATCTTCTGTTAACACGATTTGAATGCCTTGCCAGCTTTCTGGAGACACCCAAACTGGACCTCTGTGATGCTGAGGGGACATACACTTATCATTAATCTTATTAATTTGTTGCTGCTATGTATCAGAAATACTAGTACAGAATGAAAGAGTGTAGGCATATGTAACACATGTAGTTCAAAATAAAAAGAATCTTCACAGGACTATGAAGTTTAAAAAAAAAAAGGCAAAAAACCCTCAAAAAAACACCCCCCCAACCAAACCCCCAAAATATCAAACAACACAAAAACACAAAAAGAGAAAGCAACCAACTCCGAAAGGTAATAGCATCATGTATAAGATGTATCCCACGATTTTGATAATGGTTGAAATTAGTTTTCTAAATTACTATAATAGCGTTATTTTGTCTTCACATATTAATATGTCAGGTATTACGGATAAATTTGTCTTACTGATTTAAAGAAGTCTTTAACAGATGTACTGCTATGACATCTGGTTAATCCTTGCTAATCCTGAAAATTAAATATCTGTTCCATTATTCCATTAAGCAAAAAATTTAGTAGTTATTCCAGACATTTTGCATTTGCCATTCACCTAGAAACTTCTCTCAATCTGTGACCCTTATAATGTATTCCCTCTTATGTCTACAGGAGGGGTAATGATTCCTGTCACTCCCCTGCATCTTGACCATCATGCAATGCCATAGAAGAGGTACATATAATTCTTTTTATATATTGTCTTAAACCCGGCTGTCACACTTGAGCATTTCACCCAGAATATGGATGCTCCTGATATAGTGTGGAACAATAATGATCTGCCTTACTATGCTGTAAGCACAGAGCCTGAACAGCTGTTAAACTGTAGAGAAAAATGTTGCCAAGAAAACTTCATTTCAGTAAGAATTTACATGCAAAGAGTGAAAGCAGCATCCTACATATTACACGTACCTGTGTTCATATGTTGTTTATATGAAGATCCCATGAGGAAGAGTATGCTAGAGCAGATATTTATATTTCAATCAATATGCAATTGTGAGTTTTGGTCCACACAACCTACCTCATCCATTACATCACTCATATGAAAGGAACACTACAGAAATAATAGTCTGTTAGTTTTACACATCACTTTTAATTTTGGCAGATATATGTAGATCTGAACCCTGGGAGGAAAAGACACTGAAGGAAAAAAAATGTTAGGGTACAGCCCATTTGTTTAGAGCAGAGCCCTGGGCTTTGCCATCATCCAGTTTTGGTGACTAACTGATAAAAGATTTATATAGATTTCCTCAAAGAAAGTTTAGTATACGGAGAATACAGAGTAGTGTTTCTACCTTGGTATCATTCACCAGAAACAGATTGAATTTTTTTTTATTGATTGTAATTGCACACAACGCTGCTGTTCCAAGAGACAGCTCAAATCAGTAGCATCTTAATAAGTAAAGTCCTGATGCAACAAACAGTATGCTGCAAAACACACATGCTTCTCTCTGTTCTCCTGTTATATAATTCTGATCCAAATCTGTAAAATCTTAATTGATTTGAGGCCCAGCTATTTAGATACCATTTATCTAACTATAGGATTTCAAAGCAGTTGCATTCATTGAACAATCAAACTTCCCTCTCTTTCTTCCAGCTGCTCATTTTCAACCAAGGTCCAGAATAAATGTTCATCTGCTTTATCAAAACTTAAGACACAACTTTTCAGATTTTCTTCCAAATAAATTAAACTTCAACAAGAAAACTTTATAACAGTGAAAGAAAAGAGTAAACTTTTGATTTTGTTTGGCTTTCTTGTCATTGGAGGAACCTTGTCAAGAAACATCAATGTTTAAGCATTCACAAATCTTCTCTCAACTTCAGGATAATCCCATAAGATTCTGAATCCCTTTGTGTCTCCATTTCTGCTCTGGACATGCGTTCAGATGCCTGAAGCTGTGGTTAGATGGGTAGCCAAGCTCTTCTAATGGTTTGTGGCTGCCAAGAAAGGGAAGCTTTGCACTTCTCTTGCTTTCTCTCAGTTTCTCTCACTTTCCCTCCTTCCTCTACTTGCTTATTTCTAAAACAAATAAACAAGATATGTGAAACTGAATTTATCACTTTCCGAATGATATCTGCTTGGCGGATAAGTGTCTGTTCCTCCTTCCTTACATTTAGAGGAAAGAAAGTGCTTATCTCACATTATCTGCATGTCAGTTCACAACTGTTTCCTGTTGTTTTCCACATGCAAAGTACTAGCAGTGACACTGAAGTAGCAAGTTCAGTGTGGTTTTGTCTCGGACCTTAGTGAGAATAACTCTAAATTATGTCTAGCAGAATATGTATTTGCTGATGACCCTTTCAGACAAATATAAAACATACTTTTTATCAGGGGTATTTGCATTCCAAATATCTTCATTAATCCAAAATCAAACTATTGTTTTTTACCTCCTATATTTAAAAGGTGGATCCAGTGAATCCATATCAAATCTGATGCAGTCAGTATTCTTCACCATTTAACTATTTTCTTACTTTGTTTTCACATTCCTATAATTAATATGGATCCATGGGACTTGTAATGATTTCATTCTCTTTAGAAAAATTACATGATGATCCACAGGGTCCCTTCCAAACCATGCCATTGTATGATTCTGTGAAAAGGATAGATAGACAGAAACTGCATTTTGGATTTAGTGGTTCAGAAAGCTCAGAATGTGGCCATTACTTTTTTCTTTCTTTGGCATTTTGATCCACTATCTGATGGCAAAATACCTTAATATGGACTTAAGTCAAGTGATGAGTGATATCCTTATTCCTCCTCTTTAATCTGTTCTACTTTGAATAAAATAATTGCATAGACATTGATTAGAGAATGAGATTTAGCTGTTAAACAAATTGTAAGACATTCATCTACCCTGTACTTTTAGCCCCTGTCGTTGCTTCATCAGGTATTCAGACAAAAGCAGTGATCATGGGGAAATTAACATCCAATACCAGATGAAAGCCCTGCTTCACAGTTTCAAAATTTGTACTCAATATTAGTCACCAGCAGCTGGAGAATGAAGTCGTGAATCTTCTCAGACAAATAACATTAAAGAAGATAAAATCTCAACAATATCTCCATGATCATTTTGCTGTTCTAAAGAACTGAATTATCTTTAAGTTTTCATGCAAGTACACAACATGAAATGCACTTATGGTAAAGTGCAAAGGATTGTATATATAGGAAAATATTATGTAATTCAGAATAACTTTGTTCCTTCAGGATGAATACAAAGCTTAACAAAGCGAAAACTCCAAAAAACAAACAAACAAGCAAACAAACCTCAGAACTAAACAAAAAACTATAGCCAAAATAATAGCCAGAGTTCTTACTCTATTATGAGCCACAGATTGAACTGAGTGAAGCTATACTCACAATGACTTGCCTAGGATCTTATTTACTAGAAATAACTCAACTGTTCTAAAAGGTATTGGTTAAAAATAGAGGTAATCTGTCCTTTCATCTACACCAAGTAGCTGTGCATGGGCATACATAGTCACAAAAGACCTACTCAGATTTTTTGCTCACTTGATTGATTTGCAGGAAAAATCTGCCCTATTCATGTGGTGTAAATACAGGCAAAATTGAAGCTGTTTTTATTAATAAGATGTAACTAACCAGCAGTCAGTGAACTATGCGTTCACGATAGGCAAAATGTAACATTCAATACTTAAAACACCTAGACATTTCTAAACCACCTTCTGTAAAACATCCCAAGACAGTCACACAGGAACACATGCGCTCCCCTTCAGAGTCCACCCGTACACCACTCCCCTACCCTTTCTGAGAGTGAACACTTTTCTATTTCTGTGCCTCCTGCTGGAGATGTAGGTATTGTAGGTTTCCATGACATGCCTCTACAAAACAACAAAACATATTCTCATGAGAAAGCCCTCACCTCAACTTCACATGTACATCAGAAGTGTGCATCCCTACTAGTTGCACTCAAACGCAAAGCTGCACAACCCCATGGCATCTGATGGAAGGTCACTCAGTAAGGCCAAGGCACCAATCGTGACATCAGTGGGGTGATTTCTGACACTGTTAAACCAGATTTTGACTGCTTCTCCATTACCACCTTCTCTCTCCCCACTGTTACAGATTTTCAAGTTTCTCTTGAAGTTCTTCTCAAACTGATGCTTTTAGTCTTAAACTATTTTGAGTGATTGATGGACATCTTCTTCTTTAGCATTGTCAATTTGGGACAAACTCCCTCTTAGACAGTTTTGGATATTCTGTTGACACTCCCTGTTACACTCACATCTGTGCTTTATCAGCTGTTGGCATCCTGGTCAGTTTGCCTAAGAAAGGCTGAGCAGGCACTCCCACATTCACTGTTAAGGAGCACAAGGTTTTCTCTCTCCTCTTACTGTTTCTTCTTATCTTCAATCATGTTTAAAGTTTGTCCTGCAGTGAAAATAATCACAAGGGATTACACTGTATAATTTGTAAGTAATGTTAAGATTTTAGTGGTATTCCAAATTCATTAGTTATAAATAGTGTCCAGAAAACTGGCTTTTTGAAGGAAGATGGAGAATGCGAAGTAACTGGATTATTTGAAAGACCTAATTAATGAAGTAGGACTTTACTGTAGTATTTAAATTAATGATTGCATAAATTTACATGAACATTAATAATGGTTTTCTCATTAATCTTATCACCATCTGACTTAAAAATAATGGCATATACCATACTAACAGACAAGAACTAACCTTGTTCACTAGAGATATCTCTTCCAATTTCCCCTTTCTTGGATTCTATTTTTCTTTCTTTTTATTAAGTCTATTTAACTATTCTTTCAGCTTACTGGCAGAAATAACTTGTTTACCTCCTTTCTATTCTTTAGTAAAAGCAAGAAATGATAGTTCACTTCCAAAATAAAGGATAAAATTGGATAGTTCAACATCTAAGGTAAAATAAAACCATAATATTGTTCACAAGGAACATTCATGTCAACATTCTGATGAAAAATGTATGTGCTGTTTCTGGTTAGAAATACTCTTTCATTAGATAGGAAGGCTCCATTCTTAGCCAATTGTTGGTTGTGATTGAAATGCAAATAATATCTTTCCATTAAAAAAAAAAATCTGCATGGCAGTAGCTTTTGGTTTTACTCAAATTTTAATTTGGACTCATTTATATACAAGCAAACACTTTTCAGCCAGTGACTTATTTTAAACACATTTCATATTTCACATATTGGAATCTTATTCTGCTCTTATAACTAGATGTAACTTTTCATATTGATTACCTTTGGAAACAACTTTCTTTTAATCCCTAGGGATTTTTAACAATATTAACCCAGAGAGTGTCTAAGGAACTGGATTCATACAGCTAATGGTGAAGATAACGGATTCCAGGAATCTGTGAGTAACTCAAAAAATTTGTCCTTAGTTTCTTGGTTCAGCTGGCGCTATTTTGTAAACTACTTATTCTTTCTATTGTTGTCTTTATTTTAAAGATAATGGAATGTGGCTGCTTATGAAATACAGTAGTATTAATTTTCCTGTTAAGCTACAAAATTATAACACCAAGCTGGGCAAAAGTGTTGATCTGTTGGAGGGTAAGAAGGTTCTGCAGAGAGATCTGGAAAGGCTAGATCAATGGGCTGAGGCCAACAGCATGCGGTTCAATAAGGCAAAGTTCCAAGCCCTGTCCTTGGGTCACAATAACCCAGTGCAGTGCTACAGGCTGGGTCAGAGTGGCTGGAAAACTTCCCAGTGGAAAAGGACCTGGGGTGCAGGTTGACAGCTGGTTGAATATGACTCAGCCATGCGTCAAGGTGACCAAGAAGGTCAATGACGTCTGGCATTAGAAATAGTGTGGCAAGCAGGACCAGTGAAGTGATTGTCCCCCTCTACTCAGCACTAGTGAGGTTGCAACTCTAGTGCTGTGTTCAGTCCTGGGCCCCTCACTTCAAGAAAGACATGGAGATGCTGGAGTGTGTTCAGACAATGGCAACAAAGCTGGGGAAGGATCTAGACAGTAAATCACATAGCTAAGGGAGCTGGGGTTGTTTAGCTTGGAGAAAAGGAGGCTGAGAGGAGACCTTACTGCTCTCTACAACTACCTACCAGGATGTTGCAACAAGGTAGGGGTCGACCTCTTCTCCCAGGTAACTAGAGACAAGACAAGAGGAAATGGCCTCAAGTTGTGCGAGGGGAGGTTCAGGTTGGACATCAGGGAAAATGGCTTCATGGAAAGGGTGGTTAAGCACTAGAATAGGCTGTCCAGGGAGGAAGTGGAGTCACTGTCCCTGGAAGTGTTCAAGAAATGACTAGATGTGACACTTAGTGCTGTGGTCTAGTTGACAAGGTGGTGTTTGGTCAAAAGATGGACTCGATCTTGGAGGTCTTTTCCAACCTTAATGATTCTATGATTCTGCAATACATATATTGTAATGAAGTAAACTTCTTAAAAAATTGATATTTTTTTCAGTTCTAAACAGAGTTGAGATATAAACTGTAGTATCATAAAAACTATTGGCATGATTCATGACCCATGATGAATGAACTCATCAAGAAGAGTTGATAAGGGCCAGGTATTTCTTTTATAACCTTGGTGAATTAATTGTTTTCCAATATGATGATCATAGTTTAGGCAAACACTCCTTCATCCTCAACAGCATTCAGACTTGAAAATGTATCTTTTCTTATTTAATATTCATGTGTGATCATTCTTGGATAATGCATGCAGGACTGGATACTCCTTTTGCAGTATTTAAACCACAGGTTAAATCTTCTTCAATCCAAATAGTAATAAAATAGAAACTTGACAAAATTCAAAGTATTACTTATACAGCAGTGGAACTCACAAGCAGAAATAACCCAAGGAAGAAAACTAAAAATACTATAGATATCACTTTTTCCTTTTTTTTACAGTACAGTGGAATCAGTATTCATGGGAGAATAATAATTCTATAAATTATGCATGTTTGATAATGCCTAGAAGGTGCAGTGAGTTTAAGCACAAGGAATTTACCTTATGTTGGTAATCTGTTACTACTACATTAACGAATGATATAGATGAAGACATCTGACATACAGAAATATTATGTTGGACAGCTGTTTGGTAGATCAAGAGCATAGACAGAGACCTGTGAGTCATGAAATACTAGTGAGAGGCAGTTATACAATAAGGTAGACAATTTCACAAGAAATTGTTTCACAGGAATATAGAGACAGGAGATGAAGTATCTCTTGACATCCCTCTCAAAAAAGAAAGAGAATAAATGGCAGGAACAAAAAAAAAAAACAAAACAACAACAACAAAAAAAGAAGAACGTAGAAGTAATAATCAGAGTGATAAGGGAACCCCAAAATCAATAGCAGCTGACATACCAGGAGCTCTGAATTTGGCTGCAAGTTTTGATCAGAGGCAAGACTGACTTTCACGACAAATAGCTCTGACTAAATAGCTGACTCCAAAACTCTGTGGCCACATTCAAATTGCCTGTGTGAAGCAATCAAGTTTAAAATCTGCTGCCAGAAATAAAAATCACAGTAAAACTTCAACCCTGGACATGAGGAGAGCAGACTTCAGGCTGCTGAGAACCAGATAGTAAGGTTCTCTGGGAAAATGCTTTTGAAGGTGCTGGGGTCTATCAGAGCTCATAATTTTTAAGCACCACTTCCCAAGGGCACAGGAGTAGGCAATTACAAAATGTCGGAAGTCAAGCTGGTGAAGCTGGCTTGGCTAAGCAGGGATCTTGTTTTGGAGCTAAGGAAAAAAAAGTTATTTGCCCTTGGAAGCAAGGTCCAGTGACATGGGAGGAATACAGAGATGCTGCTCACCACTGGAATTTTTGTGGCCAAAGCTCAACTGGAGTTGAAGCTGGCCAATAGTTTAGAAGACAATAAAAAGAATTTTTTTTATAATACATTAATAGCAAAAGGCAGTGGAGAAATAACATTGGCTCATTATAGAATGAGGATGGTCACCTCACAAAAAGGGACAGAGACAAGACAGAGGTGCTTAATGTTTCTTTGCTGCTGTCTTCAACACTGAAGACAGGGTAAGGGGGTCCCAGTTCCCTGAGCTGAACAACCATGGTTGTGAGAATGGTAAACTCCCAGCTTACTCTGAACTTATGCAGGATCTGCTGCTCCAGCTGGATCCCTGTAAGTCTATGGACCCTGATGGGCTTCATCCCAGAATACTCCAAGATCCGCCTCATGTCATCACAGGGCCTCTCTCAATGATTTTTAAATGGCCTTGGGATTCTGAAGAGGTCCCAATTGACTGGAAGCTGTCAAACATTATCTTAGTTTTCTACAGGGCAAGAAGTATTACATGGAAACCACAGGCCTGTCAGAACTACTTCAGTGACTGCTAAAATTATGGACAAGATTATTCTGGGAAGTATTGAAAAACACCTTAAGAAAAATACAGTCATTGGTCACAACCTGATAGGAAAGTGCTGCTTATCAAACTTAATTTCCTGTTGTGACAAGGTAACCCACCTAGCCGATCAAGGGAAGCCAGTTGATGTAATCTTTTTGGTTTTCAGAAAAGTCTTTGATACTGTCTCTCACAGGATCCTTCTGGACAAAATGTCCAGTACACAGCTGGATAAACGCATCATGCAGTGGGTAAGCAGTTGGCTCATGGATCAAGCATAGAGGGTCATAGTGAATGAGGTAACATCAGACTGGTGACCTGTCACTAGTGGGGTTCTGCAGGGCTCCATCTTAGGCCCTGTGTTCTTCCACATATTCATAAATTACTTGGACGCAGGACTCAAAGATATACAAAGTAAGTTTGCCGATGACACTAAATTTCGAGGAACTGTTGACTCCCTTGGAGGTAGACAAGCCCTGCAGAGTGACCTTGTCAAATTGGAGAGGTGGGCAATCACCAGCTGTATGAAGTTTAACAGAGACAAGTACCAGATTCTGCACTAGGTGAGGGCAACCCTGGATGTAGGTACAGACTGGAGAATGAGATACTGGAGAGCAGCTCTGTGGAAAGGGACCTGGGGACTCTGGTTGACAGTAAGTCGAACATGAGTCAACAATGTATCCTGGCAGCGAGGAGGGTCAAGCATATTCTGGGGTGCACCAGGCATAACATGGCCAGTTGGTCCAGGGAGGTGATTGTCCCATTCTACTCTGAGCTGGTGTGGCCTCACTGCAAGTCCAGTAAGTGTGCAACAATATAAGAAAGTTCTTGGCACCACAATATAAGAAAGACATAAAGCTAATAGAGAGTGTTCAAAGGAGGCCATGAAGATGGCAAAAGGTCTAGAAGGAAAGCCGTACAAGGAGTGGCTGGCATCACTTGGCTTGTCCAGCCCGGAGGAGACTGAGACTGAGACCTCATCACAATCTATAGTTTCCTCATGAGGGGAAGCAGAGGAGCTGGTACTCCTTTCTTCTCTCTGGTGACCAGTGACAGGATCAGAGGGAATGGCATGAAGCCGTGTCAGGAAGGCTTAGTTACATATAAAAAAAAGGTTCTTCATCCAGAGAATGGTTGGGCATTAGAACAGGCTCCCCAGGGAAGTGGAGTGACTCTTGGGGATGTCCTATGCGGGGCCAGAGTTAGGCTTTGATAATCCTTCAAACTCAAAGTATTCTGTGATTCTGTGAAGGGTCCTGGTTTTGTTCAGACCATGTGGAGGCCCTGTCTGGAGCAGTGCTAGTCGACTTTGACCAACGCAGTACCAGGAGAGTGCTAATAGATAGACAGTCTGATCTTGAGCTGCTGAGTCCATGTCCTGTCCCTGTTTTATTGAGACACAGACTCTGTTTCACAGAATTGTTCATTCAGAAGACACTTAGAAATTATTTAGTCTGCAACTGGAAGATAAAAATTCAGCATATTATTCACAGTTGAAATTTCATTTCTATGGGGACAAAAAGGTGAAATGATAGCTGAAGACAGATGAACATGTGTAAAAAAATGCATAAATGGAAAAAAAAGGGTTAACTTAGATACAAATTTAAAAAAAAATCATTAAGAAGAACAGAACAAGTAGAGAAAATATTTTTTTTCCTGAAAATAAACTGACTGGTTTAATTAGATCATTCAAAGCAATAAAAATGCATTTTGAAAACTGGAACTGGTATTTCCTTTACAATATAGTCTTGTATCATTTAATTTTTCTTTGATATGTCCTGATACTGTGTGGAATTTATCCTCTCTTCATTCTTCCAAATCCCATGTATGTTTGAAATCCCTACTCTTATCATCCACATACCATATTGAAATATGTTTAAATGAGATTTGACTTAAGCTTCAAACCTAACACTCAGCACTATGTTGTTGTGTAGTTACTGGCTCATTTGCTCTACGATATATTTAATTTAAAAAATTCAAGTCTGTGGGGAAAGCAAACTTGAACTGTTTGACATTGGTCAATAGGCTCCAATTGCCTGAGCATGTTGGCAGTCATCCACAAAGTTAGTCACGATGTCCTGTTGACCCAGTTTGAATCCTGTATTGAGACTATATATAGTCTATTATTTGGATTCAGCTTTGGTTTGGGGAATACCATTTCCAATTTATGCAAATTTTAATTCTGTTTTCACAGCTGTTGACTAGTTGTCTTCCTACTGCCTTTATCTTGAGAAATTTATCATGTTCTATTCCCTTCTGATATTTTTATTTGGCATTAGGAATAGGTTTACATTTCTTTTCCAATACTACATTCTAAGCCTCACACAAAATCCTCTCATAGTCCTTCTGAGAACCCAGTGTGGTGGCTATTGAGACATTTTAGGATCACATCAATCCTCCTTCTAATACAATAAGGTTGAGTTTTTTCCTATATTCTTTAGCCTCTACATTATTATTTTTTTTTCTTCTTCACCAGTTCTAAACACCTTCTCAGTTAGTCCTGGAATAATTCAACTGCAATTTAAAATGGTAGCTGTGACTAATATTCCATGACACAGCGTGTGAAGCAAGGATATATTCTGTCCTTCAGCTTCCTCAGTAACTGTTTAAAATCCAGTATCAAATAAGCCCTGTAAGATATACAGAAGAATCTGGTAATTTTCTTGATAGGCACAGCTTAATCATTTCACATGTCTACTCCTTTCTATAATCATGCAGGCAAATAATTCCACAGAGGTCCAAGCAGTATGTGCCAGAATTCCATCACATCTGTATTTATACTCTTCTCTTCTTCAGAGCTGGTACCTATAAGTAGTATATATCAACTTCTTATAGGCTATACGGTCAATAACTATTCTGAACTGGTTAGGCTAAAAAAAAAAATAACAAACCACACAAAACATTTAGGGAAAGACCAAATTCAAGATTTTTTTCTATAAGTAATAAAATTATTGCATATTTCCTATGGATTTCTGATATATTTCCTCCTAATATTCCATGGCATGTTATTTTTTTAAAAAAACTTCTTTATGTAAAATACTTATGTAAAAATGCACATTACTGAAATAATATTCTTCTATTAATTAGTTAATAAATTCAAAGAATTCCTAAGGTATAAAGATTTAATTGAATTCTACTTGGTTTACACATCATCAAATTCAATAAATGTCTTGTAATACTAACTAATTTAAAATTTCTCTGGAAGTTTTGTATGCCAGAATCCAAGTCAGTTAGCTTACAGTTATACTGCAGTGCTGGACAACTGAAAAATAACAATACAGGATTTTTGATTCCTAAAACTATGTAGATTTCACTGAAAACAAATAGTGAAGTGATGTAATGAGGCAAGTTTTCTCTGGACCACAGTCAAAGTGCAGTTGATTCAGCTTTCACTTTTTTCTTGTAGCTGTGACTTATATAAACTTCAGGAGAAAAACCACCAAACATTAACTTAAATGGACTAAGCATATGCTTAATTGCTTTTCTAAATAAATGTGGATTTATAAGCATATTTAGAAATAAGCTAGAGGCATCCTTGACTGATTCAGAATTGGGGTTTTAATTAGTAGCTTTGCTTACTTGTAACTGAAATTTGTATTACAGTTATGTTACTATGGAAGTATGGCTTCCCAAGAAATTAAAGTTCATCCAATCATAAGACAAGAAGAAAAACCAGCTTCATTACTTAGACAGAACTACTAGTTTACATAATTAGAGCACTGAGTAGATGTCTTGCCTTCATAAACCCCTTCTCTAAGTCTGATGTGCAACTGGTACTTTAGATTTTTTAACAATTGAGAGTGAAATATGCAAAATAAAAAAGTTTTGTTAATTATTCTTACAGCATATCATAAAAGAAATGATGAGAACACAAAATATCTGCCCTCACTAGTGTATTCTACATCAGCATACCTCTGCTCTCCTGCTGTTTTTATGCCCAAAGCCCCATGTCTGAGCTTTCTGTCTTGCTGATTGCTTTCGGATATGTTACAATCCTGTCTGGAATCTTCTGGAGTTGAAAAGTCCATAGTTCCACGGGGACAGAGAATTATTTATATTTCAGTTTTTGTTTCTTATTGGGATGTGTCTGTTGACTCATTTTCCTGTGCTAACAATAATGACAAAGGCTGGAATATTTATCATCAGAGAAGTAACTGAAATATTAAAAATTATCAAAACCTTAAGTACAGCAATCCATTGCTAGTACATCATAAATTTTCAATTTGACTACAATTTAAAAGACAAAGTGTGTGTGTGTGTGTGTGTGTGTGTGTGTGTATGTATAAAAGGTGTTTATACTCCCTTAGTGTGCCTGACACAGAATAATGTTACTCTTACAAATATAGATGTCAATTACATGACACCAAATTTGTTTCTGAGATAAGATTTCAGCAATACTTCTCAGTATTGCTGAAAGTATTGCTTGTCAATATTGCTATATATCATATATCCGATGTTATTTCTTGGATCAGTTTTTAGAATACATGACCAATTTCAAATTTATATACAAAAATATATTTGCATGCACATGAAATTTTTTTCTTTGAGTATGCTTTGAAAAATGTTTCAGAAACAATGGCTGCTGCCACGGTCTCCTCCTGTCTCACGATACTTGTTTGACAGGGTAAGAATGTAAATCTTTAATTGAACAGCTATTGGTTATCAAACAAAAACATTAACATATAGTAGAGGATCATAGAATCAGTCGGGTTGGAAAAGACCTCTGAGATCATCAAGTCCAGCCCTTGATCCAACACCGTTGTTGTTGCTAGACCTTGGCACTGAGTGCCACATCCAATCTCATCTTAAAAACCTCCAGGGATGGTAAATCTACCACCTCCCTGGGCAGCCCATTGCAATGCCTGATTACCCTCTCTGTGAAAAATTTCTTCCTGATATTCAACCTACACCTCCCCTGGCACAGCTTAAGACCATGCCCTCTTGTGTTGCTGATAGCTGCCTGGGAGAAGAGACCAACCCCCACCTGCCTACAATCTCCTTTCCAGGAGTTGTAGAGAGTAATGAGGTCTCCCTTGAGCCTCCTCTTCTCCAGGATAAACCCCAGCTCCCTTAGTCACTCCTCAGAGGACTTGTGCTCAAGTCCCTTCACCAGCCTGGTTGCTCTTCTCTGGACCTGCTCCAGCACCTCAATATCCTTCCTGAACTGAGGGACCCAGAACTGGACACAGTGCTCCAGGTGTGGCCTCACCAGCGCTGAGTACAGGGGAAGAATCACTTCCCTGGTCCTACTGGTCACACTGTTCCTGATCCAGGCCAGGACGCCATTGGCCTTCTTGGCCACCTGGGCACACGGTGTTCAACTTCCTGTCAATCCAAACTCCCAGGTCCCTCTCTGCCTGGCTGCTCTCCAGCCACTCTGTGCCCAGCCTGTAACGCTGCAGGGGATTGTTGTGACCAAAGCGCAGAACCCGGCACCTGGTCTTGTTGAACCCCATCCCCCATGGTGGAACCAAACCATCTCTCCAGTTTGCCCAGGTCCCTCTGAAGAGCCCTCCTACCTTCCAGCTGATCAACACTCCTCCCCAGCTTGGTTTCATCTGCAAATTTGCTGATGGTACACTCAATCCCCTCATCCAGATCATCAGTAAAGATATCAAACAGAACTGATCCCTACACTGATCCCTGGGGGACACCACTAGAGACCGGTCACCAACTGGATGCAGCACCACTCACCACCACTCTCTGGGCCCGGCCCTCCAGCCAGTTCCTAACCCAGCACAGAGTGCCCCTGTCTAAACTGTGGGCTGCCAGCTTTTTCAGGAGTATGCTGTGGGAGATGGTGTCAAAGGCTTTGCTGAAGTCCAGGTAGACCACATCCACAGCCTTCCCCTCATCCACCAGGCGGGTCACCTGATCATAAAAGGAGATCAGGTTGGTCAGACAGGATCTGCCCTTCCTAAACCCGTGCTGGCTGGGTCTGATCCCTTGTCTACCCTGTAGGTGCTGTGTGATTGCACTTGGGATGATCTGC
This sequence comes from Chiroxiphia lanceolata, assembly GCF_009829145.1. Classification (NCBI taxonomy): domain Eukaryota; kingdom Metazoa; phylum Chordata; class Aves; order Passeriformes; family Pipridae; genus Chiroxiphia; species Chiroxiphia lanceolata. The sequence goes on from NC_045641.1 coordinate 32,656,094, forward strand.
TCCATAACCTTGCCAGGCACTGAGGTCAGGCTGACAGGCCTGTAGTTTCCTGGGTCCTCCTTGCAGCCCTTTTTGTGGATCGATGTGACATTCGCCAGCTTCTAATCATCTGGGACCTACCAAATGAGCCAGGACTGTTGGTAAATGATGGAGAGCGGCTTGGCGAGCTCTTCCGCCAGATCCCTCATTACCCTAGGATGGATCCCATCCGGTCCCATAGACTTGTGAGGATCCAAGTGGCTCAGCAGGTCGCACACTGTTTCATCCTGGATTACAGGGGGGCTATTCGGCTTCCTGTCTCTGCCTACCAGCTCTGGAGGCCACTTGTCCTGAGGACAACCTGTCTTACTGCTGAAAACTGAGGCAAAGAAGGTGATAAGTACCTCAGCCTTTTCCTCATCTTTGGTAACTATGTTCCCCATCATGTCCAACAAAGAATGGAGGTTTTCCTTGCCCCTCCTTTTGCTATTGATGTATTTGTGGAAGCATTTCTTGTTATCCTTAATAGAAGTGGCTAGATTGAGTTTAAATTGTGCCTTTGTCTCTCTAATTTTATTTCTACATGACCTAACTATATTCCCAAACTCTTCATGAGTAGCCAGCCCTTTTTTCCATAGTCCATAAACTCTCTTTTTTCCCCTAATTTCCTGCAAAATCTTCCTGTTCAGTCAGGCTGGACGTCTGCTCTGCTGGCTCACCTTTCGGCACACTGGGACAGCCTGCTCCTGTGCGTTCAAGATTTTCTTCTTGAAGCATGTCCCTTCCTTCCGGACCCCTTTGTTTTCAAGGGCTGTTTCCCAAGGTACCCTCTGAAGCAGTCTTCTGAATAGGTTGAAATCTGCCTTCCAGAAGTCCAGGGTAGAAGTTTTGTTGATGGCCCTCTTTGCCTCCCTGAGTATTGAAAACTCTATTATTTCATGCTCACTGTGCCCCAGACAGCCTCCAACCACCACTTGTCCCAGTAGCCCCTCTCAGACTGTGAACAGTAGGTCTAGGGAGCCCCAGCCCTAGTAGGCTCATTTACCAGCTGGAGCAGGAATTTGTCCTCTATACACTCTAGGAATCTCCTAGACTGTCTCTTCTCTGCTGTGTTGAGTTTCCAGCAGACATCTAGAAGGTTAAAGTTGCCCACAAAAAATGTGTCAGCTTGCGTCATTCAGTATTTGAGAGCCTTGAGGCCCAAAATCTGCGGGCACTGTGTTAGGTTTTTTAAAATAAACTTTTATTCAATGTTATAAAGACATTCTTACGCTTTTCCAATATTTTGTAGAGCACATCCACAACCAGTCCATAATAATTCTGAATATCAGATTATGAACAATAATTGTGAAAAGCATTTTCATAGTTTCAGGATTTTGCTCTCAATAAATACTAAAACTAGTTAGAGGGAAATACACATTTCCTTTGTTGAGTATTTATCAGCTGTCCTTCAAGAAAACCTACAGGAATGCAGCTAACTCTCTAAAGTGAGTCTCTCAGAGGATAATGATTTAGATTCTATCAGTCAGCCTTGTTCCCACTGAAGAGTACCTCCTCAACAAGTACAGGATGACCTGTACTCACTGCCAGTCGTGAACTTACTGTTAAAAAGAAAAGTTACTTCTCTGATATATTTACAGCCCTTTTTTTTCAAAACTACAGGCTGCTACACCCCTGTTTCTCAAATCAAGTGTCCATCTTGCCAACATATATATTCAATATCGCTTTATAAACTCAAAATTTCTGTTTATCACCCTTTTAAATCATGGCAAGGTTATTATATCCCTTTATTTCCTCTTGAAAATCTTTTTAAGCCCTTGTTGTAAATGGTATATTGTGCTATGCAAAAGGCAGATCTCCAGAGGAAAGATTAAACTTCTCTATTTGGACTTCTAATAAAGAGCAGGAGGAAACATTTTCGAGAAAGAAATGTAATCATGAGACAAATCAGTACCAGCTGTAATGAACACCTGAGACCTTAAATCCTATAGAATGAAAACGGCTTTTTTGGCTCCTTCTCTAACAATGTGAAAATGGGGCTTTTGATGGGGGGTATTATCTAACTTTAATTTGATCACATCTGCAGCATACTAATTCACTGAACAGTAACTCAAAGCTATACCATGTGATCTTTTAGTTCCTTTCTAGATAAACTGTTGGTTATCAAAGGATTATTTTAATTCTTTTTGATGTGCAAACACCACTATCCATTATGAAGCCAGTGCATTAGTCTACTATTTGGGATGTAGGTACTTATTTTCATTGCAAGAAAACTGTATTTTTTTGTCTGTAGGCACAACGCTATTCTTACTTCATTCATTGTCATGATGTTGACTAATGATCTAGGGGTTATTTTACTTTTTTTGTCTATTTGCCCTAGTTCTTTCACTGACCCTAAAAGATAATACCAAAAAAGTAGGACTTGCTAGTGGTAAATATACCACTAGCGAAACATTGATTTGTTTTGTTTCCTCTCCCTCATTCAACTTGAATGAAGTTGCTCCAAATTCATGAAGTAGTATGAGAAACAGAATTAAGGCTTATCCTTTTATTTTTCTTCATTTTTGTTGTTAGCCTCACTACTTTTTCAAGTGCTAGATTAGAGGAAGAGAAATAAGAAAACTGGATATCTAAAGAAAAAGTCCTAAACTTCTTAACCATTCTGTAACTACTGACAGCAGGAAAAACATAAACAGTGCCACAATTTCTTCTTCCATATGTTGTAGTTTAACAGGCTTCCATTTTAACCTCTAGAGTAAGAAAGAAGCATAACAGAAATTGTGCATGACCTGAGGATGGGACTTGAAGCCAAGAATTTATGGAAAGAGTCACAGATCAGATACCCTCTAGGGCTTGCCCTCTCTGCTAAAAGATACTAAATTAATTTACTTATCACTTACTCATCATGTGTGGTTGCTAGAGAATTTGTGAGGCATCTTAAAAGCATTGCAGGCTATTCAAGTTCAAGTAATGAAGCTTGACAAGGGAAGAGCAAATAATGTCTAGGCTTGCAGTCTTCCTGCTGGTTTTCCATTTTTCTGTTTGAGTTGTGTCCAGCTTTTAACTTTTTCAAGTGGATTTTTGTTAAAGGAAGATCGATGAGGGAAGGGAGGTCAGTCAGATAGGAGAGATGATAAAAAGAAATGAAGAAAAGAGTGGAGAATGACATCAGTGGGAATGAGACTGAAGCAATGACTCCAGACGGAGTGGTGTGAGTTGGAACAAATAGCTAAGTGATACCAAGGGTATTCAGTCTGAAAATTATACATAACCTGTATAGAGTCAATGCACAAAGGTTCCCAGGTCAGCAGTAAGCACCAGTCAGCTGAATTACATTTCCAATGTTAAGATTCCTCTATCTGAGAGAACCTCTGATCAGTCTAGGATGTTAGCAGAAAGGGAAAAGTGAGATGTGGCTGCACGAATATTACCTTTAAGAATTAGTCTTGAATCCCACTGAACATATCATGTTACTATTGGTATTTACTTTAAACTTTACATGAAGTGTAAAAACAGCTACACCTTAGGTTTCCCTTCCTTTTATTTTTTTATCACATGCCCATTGTAACAGTTACAGAGGGAAGGAAAAGCAGTGCAGAAGAATGAGCTTTTATTGGGTATGGCTGAGATAGAGTTTCACCATAGCAACCCTCACAGGGCTGTGCTTTGCAATGGTAGTTGAAAAGGTGTTGATAACAGACTAGTGTTTTGACTACTGTCAAGCAGTGCTGGCAGTCGAGGACAAGATCCTGGCAGGGGACACAAGTAGGCCAACTGATCTAAACTAACCAAAGGCATATTCCATACTATATGACATCAGCTCAGATATAAAAGCTAAGGAAATGAGGAGGAACAGGGGGTATTTGTTGTTTACAATGTTTGCGTGCTGAAGCCCTGCTCCCCAGGAAGGAGCCGAATATTGCTTGCTAATGGAAAGTAGAGAATAAACCTTGTTATTTTCCTTTTCGCTTGTGCATGCACAAACTTTCATTTTAGCTTTAGTAGACTGCCTTATCTCAACATACAAGTCATTTTCCATCTTATTCTCACTTCCCTGTCTGACTGTGAAGGGGAGTGATAGACCAACTTGGTGGACACCTGGCACCCAGGCAAGGTCAACCCACTACAGACCTGAATCTAGGACAGGGAGCTAAGGATTTATGGTAAAAATTACATTTCTGCGTCATCTAGAACCATTCTTAGAGTTGACTCCTTTGCTAAAAAGACAATGGAAGTAGCAGACCATCAGAGCAGGTCTGAAGAGGTAGCAATGATTCCAACATGTGTAGTTCAGGATATTTTTATTTACAAATTAATCAATGCAGACTGTAACTTTACATTTTTAACCATTTAATTTTGGATAGATCAAGAAAATTTCCTTAGTAAAGGATTCTGTTTAATTTTTGATTAACAAAACACTTCAGAAATGTGTTAATTTTAACCCCCTAACCTGAGGAGGTCATAAATGCTACAAATCTTGAACATATTTTTAGTTCATTGAGAGCTCTACTGTCAATGTCTGTCAGTTGTTCTTAGGAAATGCATATTAGATGTCCTTTGGAGATCTTTAGTACTTGGCTGCTTTAAGGTATGTGACAGCTGCTGAGTTGTGTAGACTGCAGCAGTTTTGGTGCATTTCAGTGAGCAAGTCACACTAGGCACTAGGGAAGTTTCAGTCAAAAAGGGAGACTTAAGGTGAGGTTTAAACATCTGCAAGATCAGACTTTTTATTGTCATTTATAGCTTCAGTCTACAAAATTTGTCTATATCTTTCATTTAATATATGTCTTCCTGTCCTTGGGATATACAGATCTAACAATTTACAATTCACTGCAGCAGGGTAAAGAAAAAAACAAAACCAACACAGCAGAAAAAGAAAGCCCTTGAGGTAGAAATGAAAAGAAAATAAAAATATGATCTGTTTTTTCAAGGCAAAGTAATATGTTATTTTTATTCCCTAGTTTAGTAGCAAGTTATTTTGTTTGCTTAAATTGTTCAATCCTTTTTTTTAGAACAAGCCAGAATTTGGCCTGTTTATTCTGTCTAAGACAAGCAGTCAATTTTAATTAACTCAGCGTGCAGGAGTCCTTGGCATTTGTGGAAACTGGGCACACAGCCAATCCCCAAAGCATCTCTGATCAGTCTGCCTGGAAAGAAGTAAAGAAGAAGAAGATGTTTGCTTAGAGAGATTAGAATTATCGCCTGAAATCTCAACAGCTGGAAATAAAATTAATTACACAGTCCTACCTTCTTTACCTATCAGTGTGGCACCCTAAATTCCCTGAAATTACTCACATGAGTAAGTACAATGTAGCCTCTGTTCTAGACGTGCTGCTTACTGTATGGAAACACTGGTATACCATTTCATCATTCATGTTTCTGTTGAGTTCAGTATAACTAGAGTACTTAACGTAATAATAATAATAATACCACAGACGCTGTTTAAATTAATTCATATTTGTGTGTGTGCTCATGCATGCATAAAAGCTGTGGTGTAACAATTTCTGAAGGCATAGTGAAAAAGTTGTCAAATATTTTCTTTGATACATTTTGGACTAACTCCATGAGACATCATTAAGTTGGTAGGAGATGTACACTAAATTTTCAAAGAGCTATCATCTTTTATTCTTTTCTTGAATGTGAAATATGGAATCTTCAGTGTGTGCAACCTTTCCTCTACTCCTCTTGTAAAGCAGCATGTGTATGAATGGTAAAGCAGCATGTGTGTGAATATAATTTACTTTACATCCGACTAAACATAGAAATAACAAAGCAACCTTTTAAGATTTGCAGTGAGAGTTTCTCAAAAAAAGAGTGTATTTTATCTAACTAATCAAATAGTCATATTTAGCTCATTGCAGCAAATTCTAATCTAAGAAAATGGAAGTTTGTTTTTCTCCTGAAAATACAGCAATCAGATGAAAATGTGCTGGGTACAGAACACTTCTTGCATTATTCAAATCCTTTTTAGACAAAAAATGTTTACAGTGTTGAAATTTAATGCAAAGATTAAAATTGTCCCTTGACACTATCAAATGCAAACTTTTACTAGATTTTTTAAAGGACACTTTACAAAGGAAAAAAAAGCCTACCATTGTTAAAGAAGATCTGAATCAACGACATTCTAGCCATTACATTCGATAGTCAGTGTCAAACCCTGTTCCCTGTGTTTAAACATTTATCTTGGTTTTGCAAAATTGCTTTTGATAAAGATGATTTTCATGAAGATACAAATGGAAAGGATGTGAAATGGAAAACTATTAACCTATGTGAGGACAGCAAATGCAGACTTTCAAAGCCTGTAAAATTAGCAGTCTGCTTCTGGGTAGAGGGTTCACTGCTAGAGTCTGCTGAAGAGCTGGGATCCCAGTTTTTGGCAGGAAATTTGTACAGAAGCTTCAAGATCTGATGTTTGGCCCTTCTTCCTGTTTACATAAGCAGTGAGAAAATTTTCCACAGACTTCTTTAACATCTCCACTTTAAAATGAACCTGAACTGAGATTTGGAAAAAGGTATATATTTTCTTGATCTAAGCCTAGAGAAATGGAAGCCTAGCTTTTCTTTTCTGGTCCTTGTATCCTCTAAAAGTCATAATCCCTAGCTGTAAATTTTTTACTCCATTTTTCTCCAACTTTTTTTTAACACATCTCTTTCACTGATAAATCTGAAATGTACCTAACCTAAGTAGAGTTTTGCTGCTTCAATTAAAAAAATCTACCATGGATTTTGTAATGGTGAAAAATACATTGTAAATTTAAGTCATGGACCTTTGTCTTTTTGTACAACTCTGCAAGAGACACAGTAAATTGATGAGTAACATAAAATACAAAAAGATTCATCTTTTTAGTTTTTATAAAGAATCATAGACCTTCTGTGAACTGTTTGTGCTGTAGTTTCCAACACAGGTGAAACTGTAAAATATGCAACATTTGCCCAAGAAAGGGTTTGTATTCTAAAAGAATCCGGCTCTAGTGACTTTTCTTTTATGATCCACTATCTATGGATTTACTTGAGATTCCAGTTGAAGCCAGTGGTATAAGTTTTATTATTGAAAACTACTTAGTGAAACTTTGGTCAAGAATTCTGTGATTCCATATTGCCTCCAAAAGACTATATTTCTCCATAAATTTAAAATACAAAATATTTCTAGTCTGTATCTAATGAGGGAAGCCAAATATATGTTCTGTTTCAAAATCTTTGGCCGCATTACTATTTAATAAACTTTATTATAAGAACTGTACATATTTATCTCCTGTTGCTTTGTCCTAGCTGACGTAAAACTGAAAGGCTTCATTCAGTTTTGAGATGTAAAAGGGTACTTGTAGCAGTCAGAGAGACTGAGTATATCAGTAAAATCACAAAGCTTTATTAACACTGCAGCATCTTACCCAGAGCATTGTCAGGATGAACACATGAATATCTGCATGTTCTGGCTCCCAGGATACACTGTCCTATTTCAGCAATATGAGACATTGCAAGTTCTTCAGAGTAGAGATTTTCTTGCAGTGTGCGTGTTTTTATCATTCACCACCAGATGATGAATTAGACATAAAGTAGTCTCATAGATCCATACAGAGATTTATATCAGGACATCCAATGTGACTCATAAATATAGCAGCAGAGACTAAAAAAGCCCCAGCATCAATTAATGTCCTCAAACCACCTGCTAGACTCTACACAATATAATTCAAGTTACACTGTTCATTTGCTATTTCTCATTGTTTTGCGCACATTCTTAAGCTGTATTTCTCACTTCACAGAAAAAGATGCGAGATATCAGGCTCAAGGTGCAATAGGTCTGTATCGTGTATCCCTTCACATTCAAAAACCAAAAAGCTCTTTGAGACATGGAGTAAAGACAAAGCAAGAGAAATGTACCAGCAGTAACATTATACAATGTGTTTACTAGTCTTTTAGATGCCTGTCTCTATAAAAACAGTCATTCTGTCTCTTTTTTCACACAATTATTGAAACTAAATGTATTAGACATTGACCACCAATTAGGGAAAAAAAAAATCTATCATATGATTATTAGAAAGATTCCTGATATGGGAATGACTTGTTTGTCATTTGAGTTCCTGAAAATTAAAAAGCAAATAATTTCAAATTACTTTGAGACATGACTAGTTTAGCCATGGATGTTGTAGAATACAGTCAACTGCATCTCCAGTATAGTCTTTGTTGCCCTGAAGATTCTAGATAATATGAATTATAGCCTATAGATCTCAAAAGAATCAAAAAGTAGGTCTCCTCAGGGAATGATTTTATTTTTTTTAAACACTGGAACTTACAAAAACTACATGTTGGAAAACTCACAATTTTAAAATACATTTAAACATTGTATTTTTGAAACCCACTAATGCTGACTTGTAGTCAAAAAGCTATTAAAGGAACAGAAGGTATAAAGTGAGTAAAAATAAATAAAGTTTGTGAAAGCAAAATGTCTTTCAATTCTAAAACAAGTTGCTAAAATAATTTAAAATACATTAACAACAAACAGCAAACCCTTACATTTCTAAAGTCGATTTTATAAAGATTTTTAGGAAATATTTATATCTTTCCAAGACTGCCTCCGTACTGCTGTCCATTCATACATTTTTATACTTATCTTGTCTTTGAAAACCATACTTCATGGAAATGACAGACCACCATTTTTCCCCCCTACAATAAATAATAGTTTTAACTTGTGATTATGACAGTGCAGAGGCTCAACAGTATTTAATTTCCAAAGGATGATTAAACCCATCATAATTACAGCAGGACCTACAAAACTGCCTAATATCTATATGAAATGGTGATTTCCTTCGAATAAGAATGGTTAAGAAAACACAGTAATATTTACAAAGTGTAGTGATCTTTCTCAAAATCCAATAAATTGCTGTGGAAGAGCTCACATTTGTGATCAGAGACAATGAATTGTACCATAATATATGCAAAACCCCAAGAAAATATCTAAGTTCCTAGTGTTCTCTGAAGCTGCAGTATAACGTGAATGCACCCAAACTCTCTTCAGAATTACTTGCACGAGTAATCAGAGTGCTCTGGCAGCACGAACTTCAATTCAGCCTGAAAAATCTTTACAGGCACTGAAAAAAATTATTGCTGTCCAGCTTATTGTCCAGCTAGGTGAGGTAGCTTATTTAAAAAACTCACTCAGATACGCCTATACTATTGTGCAGCCTAGATATCAACTTTTGGGTACTGGACAAGAAACTTCTTTGGTGATATAAATAATCAGTAAAGTCATAGCATAATTTTATTGTGCAACCACTGTCTTCAAAAAGAGATTTGCTGAATAAAGTGAAGTTTTTAGTTGATATGCAAAACCAGTGAAGACAGAACCAACTAACTGCTGGCTGATTGAGCAAGCTGCATAGAAATGGGAGAAACATTTTGAGTAAGAAAATTTCAAAGTTTTGGTAGCCTATATGGGCACATAGGAATGTGTAAGGAAAATATAATTAAACAAAACTATGAGAAATCGTTTAAAACCTGAAACTGAATCAGGCTATAATTAATCATTCCAGAGTTGTAAAAATAGTTATGTATTAGCCATTAAAAATAAGTGAAAAGGAGTTTAATGGCTTAAATTGAGGTTTAAAAATCTCATCAGTGCCCAAACCTATTCCAGTAGAGGAGATGTTAACATCCATTGATTCAACTCTAGAAGATTTACCAAAGTATCAGGAAGGTTTAATTACAGCAGAGGAAGTCAAAGGAAAAAAACTCTCAAATGACACCATATAATCTGAAGCAAAGTTAAATATTATTAGGAAGCTAGTCCTCAATGGACTTAAAGTTTATGGGACAGTTTAATTTAATAAATTGTTAAAAAATAATCTATCTGGTAAAAGTGTTAATAGAAACATCAAAGGTGTTAGAAATGTTAAAGCATCTGACTAGGATTCAAATCTAATGTTATGGGGAACAGCACTAGTTGCTATTAAAGATTAATCTATTATTGCAGGAGATAAAGTCAATGTTCATTGGACAACCCATCATTCAAAAACTGCAACACGCTATCATTGCTTTATTTTAATAAGCAATGTATAGTGAGTAAACACTGGTAGTGAGTAAAAGTGAACTGAATATAATTTCTGTTTTATAATTTCTGTTGGGCTGTTGATACTGGGCTAAATCATTCAGAAGGATGTTTCTGATTGACTTAATCAGATTTTGAAACATATTCAGAATTATGGAACATGAAGTTACTCTTAGATTAAATACAGTAAGAGTTATAATGTAAATATCCTCTTACTGGGCTTTAACGACCTTAAAATTAGACTTTTTCGTTGTTTGTTTAAAAGTGGTATTTTTTACTTCCTCACTATTCTACAGAGATGGACAAACATAATTAAAACGTAATTCATCCCACCCTAAGGGAAGTTCATTTGACCATACGCTGTATCCATATGAATGTGTTGGGACTGGGTAGTAGTGAGGTTGTGAAGCAGATCCCCCCCCATACCTGCATCCCATACACTGACTCAACTTGCAGAGTAGTTTGGTGAGCAAAAGGTTGATTCTTTTCTCATAGATCTAAATGTGATGCTCCAGTCTGGGCACACATGAAGGTGGTCCTCCTCCCCCTGGAATCAAACTGTACATGGGAATATGCTACACACTGAATTTAATCTGAAGAAGAATCACTAAACTGCATATAGTGTAAGCATACGGGCCTGAGTACCAAGTGCTTTGATCTATAACAGCAACAATGTACTTCCTAGTATAGACATAGTATAGACATAACTGTGTAAATTTAGACTCTAGTTAGATGAGATACACATCATGTGACGTGAACTTGTATGTAACTGGTCTCTAATGAAAGACTTCAGAACTAATATGGAAGAGGAAGAAAGTTTTTCTAAAAAAGTTAATTCTCATATCCAGATTCAGAGTTATTTTGGGAAAAGGGTGAGTTACTGTTACAGAATACATTTGCAATCTTGTATCACGAGGGAAGCAAAGAGATATAAAGATATCCCTGTTATATGATATATTCTGTACTTGAAATTGGTTAGTCCATGTTCAAGATTTAAAAAGATGGAACCAAGCATGCTGTCTATGCTGAATATTCTTTCCCCCATTCCATCATCTGATAGTTTTAAGAAGCTGAAAGTATTTCTGCTGTCTTTAAAATTACACTGGCTTTAAGAAGTACTGATCAAAAAATATTATTTCCCATAAAAATTTTGCTCAAAAAAATGAACATTATAGCCTTCGAATTTTCTTGATATCCTCTGAAAAATTACCTATGAGTTTTGTTAGAAATTCAGAAGAACTGAGTTTCATCTTTTAATGAAAATCATAGCTTTTAAATTTTTAGCTTGTAACTATTTTCTTGCTTCATAAATCCTGTGTAGTAGCCTTTACTAGCTAGACAAACACAAGGCTGTTTTTGGTCAAGGTTGATTCAGTGGACCCAATTGATTCAAAGCAGAAGTCAGAAAGCTTAGAAAACATGGTAATAAAATAATTAATAAATTTTCTAGAAGGCAGATAAATAATTAATAAATTTTCTAGAAGGATGTGAGACAAAAAAGATGAAAACACTTTTTTTTCCCTGATAGTATGTTTATTTTTAAAATCACAGAATCAGTAGAGTACATCCAACCAAACTACTAAGGTACATGTTTGGAAATGTGTCTGATAATTTATCTATTAATAGACAGAGTTTACTCATGTAATGTAAAAATTGTCGCTGTTTAAACACATGTTAAAGGTCCTTTTGGAAAGAAATATGTATTTTTACATCTTCAGAATGCTTATATTGCAACATTTTGAATTCAAACTTAGGTAGAGTCATCTTTCTTCCACACATCTCTCTGTCTTAAGCAATCAAAGAATTTCAAAATTGGAAAAATAATTTGATCATCTACATCTCCTCTTAACTTTTTTTGTTTGGTTGGTTTTTGGCCCCATGCTCTTCAGGTATTTGTCCAGAGTGCTTAAAAACTCCAATCAAAAGTGATTCCTTATTTTTAAATGACAATCTATTAACTACAATCACTATTATCCATGCTGAGTAAGACAGTTCACAATGTGCCCAAATTTAAGCATTCAAAAAGCATCATTGACTTCAGTCAGACTGCTAGACTTGACATTATGGTCATGTTTAAATGCCTTGTCAACTCAGAGTGCTACCATAATGAAAAACCTTGTCAGTCTAAGGAAGAATAGATCCTGGCCTACATCATTTGAATATGTGCTAAAATTTACAATGATCTTTCTTGAGAGTATCATGCATCATGGCTCATAATTTCAAAATCTTTGTTCATGTGCACAAAAAGTTAAAATATCACTGTCAACCTTAAATTAAAATAGTTGCTGATTGTTATAGTTAAACTTTATAATAATAATTTATTATTACAATTAAACTAAGCCTGAAGTTTAAACTAAGCATTTCAAATGAGTTCAGTGTGTAACTAACTTGATTTTTAAAGAGAAACAGCATACAAGCAAAAAAATTATTTCAGTAGTCATATACTAAATCTGAAATGCTTAATCAAAATTTAAGTATGTGTTAGTATACTTGGGCATCTGTATCAGTCAAGATGTAAAAAAACTTTGCCAGCTGATTAAAATTATAAAAAGGAATATGTAGGGTGCATAATGAAAGCAGAAATAAGTAGATCAAGGATTAAAGGAATCACATTTCTAATACTCACAATTAGTGAAAAGAGTTTATGACATATCATAGATCCATAAGGAAAAAGTTTCAAAGTTCTGTTTTTACTATCTTGAATACCATATTTCTGAGTATTTGTCATATATGTCTATAATTTTAGTATCTTAAAGGGCCCAACTTCATAAGGGGTTTTGTTCCTGGAAAAGGTAAGCTGTTAAAAAGTCAACCAATTGAAGTGATCATTCCTTTAAAATGTGGAGATTTGAATTGAACTGATGACTGAAATGTGGATTTTGTAGTCAAAGATTTTTACAGTGCAATTTCCTTAAAAAAGAAGGACAGGCAAGTAGTTTTTGTTTTCGTTTTTTTAATTATGCATTCTGGGAATTAAACAATGCTACTGATGAAGATACAAAGGGTCTCAATTTGCTATTCACGGCAGTCTGGTGGTACAATAGTAATTAATTCGGCTTGCATTCATGTTCTGTTAGCTTGAATCCAGAGTTTGGTAGAAAATGGAGGAAAAAATGTGGGTGCAATCTGCTTTTGTTAAGGGGTTTTAACTGGGGGAAATATGGTTGAGTGAGGCAGAAAATACATACCATATTCAGATTATTTTCTAAAAGATTATTTGTTGAACAAGTATGTGTTTGTTGGAGTATTCTTATAGTTCTTATAGTTGGTAACAGATGAGATATGTGATTGAGAATAAAGATACTGGGTGAGTGAGACTGTGGGATATGTGAGAGGAATAGACAACAGGGTAGCTGAGAGACTCGGTATAGAAGGACTCTGGCAGATTTGCTTGCCCCTGTTCAACAGTGGTAGACCCACTCTGGATGAAGTGCTTTTCACTGCTTTTGGATTTGTATAGTCTTGCTCCTGAGGTCCCTTTTAAACAGGGTGTCATTTAGAACTTCTTTGAGTGAAGTAAAATGCTATTTATTAAAAATATTGACATCTGCTTGACAGACCTTGCCTTCTAAACTGTACTTGAGGCAACTGTGCACAGTTTATACTGCTCTTAGTTTTACCAAAGCAGCTGAGACATAGTCATAACACTGGGAAATTTTTCTTGTCCCAAAGTACTAGAGTTGTTACAAACACTCGAGAAAAATAGTCTTTCAGGATATCCCAGTAAAAACTAGGATAGGATATTTGGCTATTTGAGATCCTCATTTTCCCCATAGTCAATGTATTTTACTGGTCTTCCTTCAGGGAGGCTTGTGGGGGATTTCGGTGGGACCGAGCCCCCGAGATGGAATGAGAGAGAGTGGCTGAGAATGGAGGCCCTGGTCCTGACAATGTACTGATACATCCTGAGAGAGCAGAGGAGCAGCAGGAGAAGAGCTGTCCCGTGGGAACAGGGAGCACTGTCTCATGAGAACGAGGACTTGTTTTGTAGAGAGTGACTGAGAAAAATATAAACATCAAAGGAAAACAGGGACAGGTGCACAGAAATGTTGTGAGAAAGTAGAACTGAGAAAGTCCAGAGAAAGTCCAGCTAAAATCCACCTATAACTGTGAGAATTGTAGTTTGTGTATATAAGCTGACCTATCTGTGTGTTATACGTGTACCAAAAAAGCTGTATTTAAGAGGCTGTAAAGTGCAGCTCGCTGCTGCTGCTGCTTCCTTTTTTCTTTTCCAGCAAACTTTCTTGCTGAATATTACGTCGTAGTCCATCACAACAACAACAGAGGCTCAAATGCATTGCCACAGAAAAAAATTCTGATGTAAGTTTATAGTCAGTAAGGAACGATGTGGCAACTCTCTGGCGAAAGTGCCTTCCTGCAGTGGAATTGCAAGGTGTATACAGATGCTAGCAGGAAATAAATAAAAAACAGGTAATGTAATTTATTTCATGATTCATAAAAGGTTCTCAGAACCTTTTATTGCCTAAATGTTTGATCACTGCAGATCAGAGAAGGACAGTAAATTTGTTAGTTTGTCCTAAATTTTGTATAAATATTACAGCCAGGGAATGCCTTGAGCACAAATTCTTGCAGAAGTGACATTTTGAGTTGCCCAAATGTCTTAAAGTCATTAGCCTGGACGAATCTTGCCAAACTGTAGCAAGGAAGACATTCAAGATGATGAAAGTGACTTAGATCTTACATAGAACTGTCTTTTGAAAGTGCCCATTTCCCTTCTTAACTACAAGGGAGATGCAGTAACAGAGTGTCAGGTGCTTCAAGATACATGGGACAAATGTGAATGATGATGTCTACAGCTCATGACATTATGTTTATGGCTGAGTTGTCTTTTGAAAAGTTTAGATTCTGTTCACATAGTCTTAAATGTTAGCCTTATTGCTTGCACGTTTGCCATATCAAAATCAGCAGAAGGTGAATATCACTGCTGATGTCTTGCCAGAACATGGAGGCTAACTTCACTTCATGAGGAAAAAGAGACAACTAGCAGTCAGGCCTTCATGTGATGCTGGTCCTCTTACGCATAGAAATAAACAGGTAATGAATGAGAATCAAACTATAATCAGAAGGAATGGCAGATCAGAGTATACACAAATAATAAAACAATAATTTTCTAATATGCAACTTCCGATCAATCAGTCCATTTTATTTCTTTTATCTCATAGATGTGGTGATCATTCATGCTTGTTACTGTCAGAGCATAGATTGCAGTTTATATAACATTCAATAGCTTTTGATATTAAAACACATGGTTAAATTCAAGCTTCGTCCGATAGCTTATTTTCTCTAAAAATTTACTAAATAATCAAAGCATAAAATTAATTACATTTTAATTAAATTTCTGAAGTTAATCACTGTAGAGAGCCCCTGGTAATATAGCACATGGGGGGCACTGGATAACAGATAACAAAGCATTGCAATGAAATGGAAGTTTGAGTGGCTTTTAATTGACACAGATAATTTTTGTAAGTAAACTCTGATCAGATGTCATCAACATCTTTACAGCATCACTCTGGTCATATTATAAAATTGCATATTGCTGAGTTTACCAAAGATTTGTCAGAATATTAAAAACCTGTAGAAAATGCACAGTTCTCTAATTCCCAGAGTTTTGATATTCTACCAATAGGATACATTTCTTTCTTCTTACTTTGAATCATCTTTTGGTCTTTACATGGAAAGTTGGGAGCTTATATCAAGACTCAATCACTAGTCAGATATTAGCTGTATATCAAAAAATAAAAGAAGGAGGCAATCATACATTTAAATGTAGGTCTCATCACTTAAACTAAAATAGCGGTAAAATGGTTACATTACAGTATAAAAATGAAAGTCATGAACCACCTCCTTTCATTTTTGTCCATGTGTCTTGAAATCAGTGTTCTTTCTTTTGCACATTCTGATCTCCACTTTTTAATTTTTCTTTTTTTTCTTGACTGTCTTTATTTTTCTTAATTTTTTTCTTCTTCTCTCTGTATACCTTTTTTTTGCCTGGTGAGTAACCACAGTTGCTGTATCACAAGGTTCTATAAAATTCACTGTTCCTATCATTGTTTACTTTAGTTACTTCCTCTAGTTCCTCCTCCAGTGTGTTGTTGTACTTCATTTTTCTCAGTTTGATCATATCACTAGTTATTTTTCCAATCATTCCTTCTACTACATATTTCAACCACTTTTTTCTTATGTGACATTTAAAATTCACCAGACATTCAGTTAAAATTCATCTTGCGTTTGTTTCTGCAAATTGAAAACCAGATGCAAGACCATTTGAATTGATGCAGTTGACAACAGGATGAGTTAGTGGACAGGTCAAGCAGAATATTTTTCCAGTTCTTGCTCATATATAATGAGTGATTGAACCAAAATTTGTGGCTGAACAGGAAGATGGAAACTATTTCTATTTTTAATTAGTAACCTGTCACAAATGTCTGCTTATTTGTAAATTGAAAGAGGAAATCCCGCGATTGCAGATAGGTTCTTAAATTACATTTATTACTTCACAACAAAAATGAGACCACAATTGTATCTGTGAATATCAGATTTATAAATGCAACCTGTGCTTATCTGATATGAATTTCTGTATACTGATGAAGTTACCTCCTCTCTTTGAGCTGCATTATCAGCTGCTATTTGATTTGAAAGCTGCTTTTGAGCATCCAAGCAAACACAACAGATGATTTTTCCAAGATATCTGGCAAAATACAGAACATGGTAGCTATAAGAAAGAAGACCGAACACTCCACTCTTGAATGCAAAGCAATTATGAGATTACAAAATCAGGTAGACATGAAGAGATTGGGAAGTGAAGACATTGACTAAAATTACCAGGTGTTGACTCCTTAAACTATTCACTTAAAATTCATCTTTTAGGAATCCTATTTTCTATAGGTGTATTTGTGGCTTCATATGTATCTCAGAGCTTTTGAAGATCATGTTTCTTTTACTTCTGCAATAAAAATGAGATTTTTAGACAGAAGCATAATTTGCTGCACTGATTTACTACTAATTTCTAGAAGGTAAATCAAGATTTTTAAAAATTTTTGTTTCTGATTTTAGATGTTAATTTCTACTCAGTCATTTGTTCCATTTTAGATGCACAGAATCAGATGGCTTTTTTTTCCTCCCTAAATCAGTAGCAGGAGACAAATCTTTGGCTGCAAAACTCTTTATGACAAAGAAGTCCAGAGAATCAGAAAGAATGAATCTGCAGGATGCTCCATACCTTTGTGAAAGGTTAGGCTTTTGTTTAAGTTCTCTGGCATTGTTGAAGTTATATGTAAAGGCAATTCTCAGAATGCAATAATTTTTACTTTTCTTGAACAGAAATATATAAGTCTATGTTGTACACTTACATATATTTGCAGTATGCTGATTGTCAAATTTGTTAATATTGTCTAAACAATACAGGTGGAATGCTGTTAAATTAAAACCTGATTTTAACTGCCTTCATTTTTCTTTTATACAGTTCATATACATATGTGCACATTTCTGCAGCTGTACTTCTGCTTAAGGCAACAAATCTGTGTATCTCCTGTGCAAAGAGACCTGTCCAGTCACTCTAGCAAGTGCTCTGCCTTTCCAGCATTTGTGCAGATCTTTGTTGAAGGAATGTTGTAGATATTCATGATTTCCTGCATGTATGACAGGATCAGCTGCTGCTTGTGTTTTTGTTTCAGTAAGCCAACATCCAGACTGCTCAGAGAAGTGCTAAAAGCTCTCACAATGTCAGGGTGGGATTTCCAAATGGAAACCAGGAACATGAAGAAGTCTTAGTGCAGGTGCCATGGGACTGTTTCAAATTTCAATTTGACACATCGTGTTTTGCTTTGTTGGTTCTTTCCATCTTAGACCTGTTTTAAGCTTCAGAGCGAGTTCCTCTCTAGCCCTAATCTTTCCCTCCTTTTTGATGATAAATGCAAGGACAGAATGACTCAGTTACCAGATTGCTTTGTTACTTCTCATAATAAAGTAAGTTGATTCTTTCTTGTAAAAGCTTTTCTCCTTCAAAATGAAAACTTGATAGAATAGTATGAATAAGAAAACTGATTAAGTCATACTGAAAGAAGCTTCCTTTTTGGGCACTGAAAGCATTAAGAAAAACATAAAATATACCTTCTTGGGGAATTTATCTGGCTTGATAGAAATTTCAACTGAAATTATTGATAAGAAGTAGAATTAGAAATAATTAAAAGATTTATTATTTAATAAGAGAGATATTCACAAGGGATGAATTAAAAAAAAAACACCCAAACCAATTTGCTTCTATTTTTTAGATTACTATGAACTAGATTAATAAACATTGTTTATAATAAGATTATAATGGATTTCAGTTCCATAACACAAGATAGGATTTGAGTTGATATGTAAAAATGAGAAGAAAGTAAGATGGAGAAAGTTTAGTAAGCAGAATATGTAGGCAGTGATAGAAAAGGAGTACACAACCACAGATGAGAAACAGTTTACTATTCGCCTTTGTTAGTCACTAAAATAACTTCATGTTCAATAGTGTAAGTTTATAAATTTCCAGGTTTTGTGCCTAAACATTCTATCATCATCTCATTCTTACATTGAACAGTAAATTTTCTGTAGGAATTCAGAAAGTTGTCTTATTAAAGCATATGTGACCATAGTAGAAAAAAAGTGATAAATCCTTCATCAATTAACTTAATTAATGTTATAATCTCATTTAATACAGGGAAAGATGGATTCTTCAAGAAGGACCTATAAAATTTAAAGAGAATTCTGAAGAGAGAGCTTGATGGAGTGGTGGACTCAGTTATGGATATTTGCACATAACTCATTTCTCTCTGAAGCTTAAGGTGAAAAGTGCAGTGCTTCATTTCCTGCTTTTGTCTAAGAACTTTGTTTATCAATTAAAACATATGTAAGGAGTCATTGTCCATGATCACCTTTAGGAGTTGTACAAGAACATTTGTATGACTGCTCACTGAGCCATGGAAGTGTGAAATTCAATAATTTACCACTTATGGATTTCTACTTTGCTTACCAGCTCTTGTAGACATGAAGTACAATATTGCTCAAATGAATTATTAAAATTAATGTCCCCTCCTTATCCCTGCATTCTTCTCCTTCCTAGATGTGTTCTTTTTGTGCCCAGATTGTCACATTTCATGGGAAATATGTCCCCGGATATTTTTTTTTTTTCAAAGAGATTCCTTTCAGGAGAATAGAATTCTGTGAAGTTTAAATCCAACAAAGCTGTCAGAGGAGAGGGCTGAGGATAAGAAGAAAAAGAGGAGTGTTTCTGAACAGTTACACAGAATTTAATGGAGGTAAAAACAGCAAAAAAAAGATCTATAAAAATTTAATGAGGATTCTGTGGAAACCACTCTAAAGCCTTGCAGAGCTTAATAGACAGTGTTGTGTTCTACACCACCTTGCTTTAATCATATCATAGATTATATTCTGATATTAAACAAAGCTCCTAAATGTTATAAAACTGGTTAACAAACAGGTGTAATATAGAGGGGCTACTCAGAAAGGAAGGCATACATACTGACACCTGCAGTTGCAATCTCAGTACTGCAACCTAAAGGCTAAAGAACAGGAAAAAAAAGCAAGACTACATGAAGCCGAGAGAATTTCCTAAAGGTTTCCTAAAAGTAAAAGATTTTGCTTTCCCACATGCCAGTATTTCAATACAAACAGTGCATGCAGTAACAAGAACTGGACATAGAGCAGAAGGCATAAAGCACATTTCCAAATGAACTACACTTTAAGTCAGAAAAGGAGAAAAGCATTCCCCAGACTTGTTTTGTGTGTTTACTGGCACAGTGGTTGTTTTTTTCACAGAAATATAATTCCACATGTTTGGTACCTGGTGCTGAGAGAGGCATTGTTCAACATTGAATTTTCACAAACATTTATTTTTTTCCCAACCAAACAAAACTTCTTACTTAAAGTAACCACTTTTTTCATTACAAAAAATGTGAATAGATGATATTACATTTCACTGGTACGTTTTAAAGAAAAGTTGTGTAAACAACTGAGGGGTTAGGCTTGTTCAGCTTTCATTGCTTGACCTAGGAGAACAAAGAAATTACTTACTCATTTCTGCATTTTGTTGTTATCCCTCTGGTGGAGAGATTGTTTAGAGTTTCAAATGGCACCACCCTATGTTCACACATGCTGTAAATCAAACCTGGTACAAACTTATTTTAGATAGTGAACATATTGATATCAAATATACAAGATAATAATAAATTTTTCACATGACATTGTATTAGGCAAGTAGTGTTTGATTCTAATAATAATCAGATCATTAATTTATATGTGTGATTCCTAAATACAATCACTTTAGGGATACATGCCATTGCTCATAACCTTCACTGGTCTCATTTGATTTGAGTATTTGTCATTTTTACAGTTTCTGCATCATAAGCCATTTTTTTCTAATCTGTTTTCCCCAACATTTTAAGCTATAAGAAAAAAATTATTTTCTTTTACAAATCTCCACTGAATTTTGTCGTCTGCTACTCCTACTCTGTCAGGTATGGCTTGGCCTCAAGAACCATAGTGCATTCTGTATCTCCATTGAAAACATCAACCCAGTGTTGAATATATTAATCAAACCAAGTATAAACAATTCCAAATAGCTCTGTCTTTGGAAATCATGCATTAAAATTAATATTTCTGTTGACTAATTAATTACCACTTGTTTGTTTCAGATGCTGTCCATTTCAGAGAATAGGGTTTCTGTTTAGGAACAATAGCTATAGGGATAGGATATGCCATATTCTTTTTGATTATGAAACATATCATGGACCATCAAAGGAAATTATTTTCAACATTATCAGTATTTCAGAATAAGCAGGATGGTATAATTAATGGTGAACTAGAAACATAAGTCAGTTTAGGATATTGTCATTTCTGTGACTAAAAAAAGTATATATGCATATATATATATATATATATATATATATATACGCAATTGTTGATCTAATTTCCCTCAAGGTTCTAAAATCAAATAGACTGAGAAACCATCATTTATTGCACAGAATGAAGCAGCAAGGGTAGTGAAATACAATACCAAAAAAAAAAGATTTTTGAACCATGTAAACCATGAAACATAACTCCTGTTAACATGTTGACGTTACACAATTTTTATCATCCTCCTTTTGTAAATATACATCATTCACTAGTGCAGTGGCAGGTGGCAGCTGACAGATGGAGTAAACATGCTGTTGAAAAAGTAAATTATTTGTGATTTCTGAAAGAGATTCCAGTTCTTTTTCCTCTTCATGAGGAGTCCAGTTTTTACAGGTCTTTTCCAAGCACTTAATCAGAGATGTGTGTCTTTATATGTGCAAGCATTCAAAGTATTTGATCAAAAGCACAATCAGAAATCACATGGAGAAATACAGACTGAGTAAATATGTTCACCGAGCTCCATAAATTTGCTATCTTTTTAGAGGGAAAGCACTTCAAAACAACATTCTGCAGTATTTTATCATGAGGGAGATTTTACAAAAGTATCTTGGAAGGCACTATTTTAATTTATTAGAAAATGGATAACGGCATGAGGGCAGACTAAAGACAAGAAGGCAATAAAAGGCTGTACAACGGTGATGGTACTGGAGCTCATTCTATTCTGTCTTCAGAAGAACCAAATAGTAGCAGAAGAAGAATATATATCTTGCTTTAAACACAGCATTTCCTGTGTTTGGCTGTTAGACCTGCTCCCCTAGGAGCTGGTGCATGGTCCAGTATTTCTCAGTATATTTGTCAGCAGTCTGAAAGTACAGATCATGTACACTTTTTGTTGATAAAAGGCTGGAGATAACAGTAAATTGCTTGAAAAAATGTATGATAAAGAGAGGGACTAAGTCAATTACATGTGACTCAATAAAGGTGAATGTAGGGTGGTTTTTATAAGACGTGGGGAGTGTTTCCCTACCATCTATAGTACTAAAGTCAAAGATCAGAACAGAATGATGAAACTGGGTGCTAGAAGAAAGCATCCTCTTATTACTACCATTTACTTGTTATTACTGTTGATATTATGTTCTGTTGGGTTTGATTTTTTGTTTTGTTGCTGTTTTGTTTTTTTCTAACACAGAAATCAATAGGAATGAGAATATGAAGCATATAGTTGGAGAAACTTAGTGTTTGTTCCATCTGAACACTCAAGGAACTCCATCAATGACTCAGTGGTGCCCTGAGTTTTAGCACTAGGTTGCTCACAAGGTGCACAGAATTTAGCCTGACAATGTCTTTAATGACTTCAGTAATTTGTGTTTGTCTACAGTATCTTCTATTTACATTTGAGTGGAAGCCATGAAGAGTAAAAGAATCCACCATTTCCTTTTCTTCTAGAGTTCATTATCTACACAGTTAAAGAATATCAACCTCATTCTTCACGATGTTTTTTCTCCCACTGCCAGTGGTTACAGTTATTATTATTATTATTATTATTTCCATCACAATGATCAAGTACATCAAAGTCCTGTTGTGGTTTTTTTAACTTTTTTTTTCTGTTAGAGTCAAAAACTCTAAGTAACTAGTATTTTCTTTCTACAAAGAAAGTAGTATTTTCTTTCTACTTACGCATGGTAATCAAATCAAATCAAAATCAAATCAAAATCAAATTAAATCTTTATCTACTTCTTGGTAAGATAAGTAGACTGTAATTTAAATTTCACACTAAAAGGAGATTTTCCGTATTTCTTTTTAAAATTCTGTTTGCAGTCTTAATGTTTTATCTATCCTATAAAAGTTAAGTTAAAACAAAAACCTATCCAGTACAAAAAGAAATTACTTTTTGACTCCTACTGACCACTCTAGACAGTTAGGGACTAGGTTATCTGTTTTGGAAAAAGTTCTTATTTGTAGTTCACACTGTGTTTTCTTTTATTAAGGCTTTTGACAGTTTCTCAGGTAACAAGCCCTGATCCCTCAGTCTCTTGTCACAGAGAAAATGTTCTGACTCAAGCTGCCATGGTGGCCCTCTGCTGAACTGACTCCAGCACATCAATGTTTTCTTGTACCAGGAAGCCCAAAAAAAAGGATACAGAGTTCCATCATTCTCCAGGATACAGACTCCCATTCTGCAGTTATGACTGCAAACTTTTTCCTATCTTTATGATTTTGCATTTGACTATAATAACACACATTTTGTTTTAATACAAATAATTCAGAGTTCCCTGTGTTATTTACCTAGCTTTGTATCACCTAAAGAAGAAATCAGGTTTTATTTATCCCCAGATAATGGTTGATAATACTTAAGTTTAAAAACAGATAGTCATAAAGGGCTGCTTAATAACAGCCTTTTTGAACTATAGTATATATTTAAGTTGGGGATTTTTTTCATTTTTTATCCATTATTGTACTTTTTAAAAAGTCTTTTACTGTTCTTACACAAAACTATTTTGAAACCAACATATTATGTGCTACTAATCCCTTTGATAAAATTTATTCCATACATGACATTTGCAGTACTGGTCATACTTAATTCCTCATTAAAAAAACATTGCATACAGATTTTACTTTTTTCTTTTCTGTAAAACCACACAGTTTAGTAGTAATCTTATCTAGGAGACTGAATTAGTATTTGTTAGTGTATTAGGAAACATGCTGACCTTGAAAATTTAGTTCTTTAAACTCCTAATCTTGACCACAATACCAATAGCAATAAAATGTCTCTGGTTCTGAGCTGAAGGTATTTTTTATCAATGTTTGCTTCATAAAAATGAAGAGATTTACATTAATTGTTTTGATTTCTTCTATTCCCCCCTAAAAATATTTCTCTGGCAATAAAAGTTGACTTTTTCAGTGACCATACTATACTAGAACGCCTGGAATTTAAATGTGAAGTATTTAATTTATAAACGCCTTTTTTTTGTTAATGCAAAACATATGACTAGTATAAAAATCACATTTACCTTACAGTTACCAATGTTCTTTTGACTGATGTGTGTACTGAAACTTGTTTTGGTATTATTTGTGAATGTGTGTGTACATGATAATATGGTTTCCAAAAGTATAGCCAAGGTATGATCATGTAACATGTTCACCATTTCCTTTTAAAATTTTGAAAAGCTATTGTCTAAAAAAGTAGTTTATTACTGTGCTTCTACCCAATGTCTATATCGCAAAAATATTGGAATATGCCAAATTAAATTCTATGTAGGTCTCACTCTGAAGTTTGTCTCCAGTAAGTAGTGGAGTCAACTAGTGAGTGAAAAATAACTGCATTATTTTTTTTATAGGGTACATATGTGAGTAATTTAGTCAGAATATCCTGGATTCAATCCAGTGATTCTTGGAAGTGTACTGTCATCCTGACTTATGTTTCTCCTTATTGTTTGGCTTTCACCACTATCAACAGTAAAAAGTAAAAGAGAAATTCCTGATAACTCAAAGACTGGGGATTTTTTTGTCTTATTTTTAATACAATCATAGAATTAGAGAGTCATTGAGGTTTGAAAAGACCTCCAAAGTCATCAAGTCCAACCTTTGACCAAACACCACCTTGTCAACTAAACGATGGCACTAAGAACCATGTCCAGTCATTTCTTGAACACTTTCAGGGATGGTGACTCCACCACCTCCCTGGACAGCCTGTTCCAAAGCTTAACCACTCATGAAGATATTTTTTCTGATGTCCAGCTGTGAGATCCTGAATCTGAATCTCACTGAATTATTGATATGGATCAGAACCAACTCTGTGTGCATGTGTGCATGTGGGGAAGGGCTGGGCCTGGACCTGTAGAATCTGCCTTTCCTAAACCCATACAGGCCAAGCCTGATCCCCTGAACCTCATGTCCTGTATGTGCCACGTGATCACACTCAAGATAATCTGTTCCATAATAGGGAAGCATTCATGCGGAAATAGCCTATCAAAACAGAAGAAATCAATAAAAGGAATATACTCTGAAATTCTAAATCAAGACATACAAATAATTAAAAGTGGCATTCCAGATGTAATGTCATAAATTTTAAGGATTCAGTGTCTTATATTCAGCCATGAGCAGATGTCAGGGAATTTTTTTTCTGTAAAGTTGGGAAAAGGGACATTTAGCAACTTATCATGTTGCTAAGTATGCTAACATCACCAGCATAATTACTCTTACCAAGCATCTGTATAACCTGAAACAGATGTTTGCATGTATTGTCTGTCATCACCAGTTGTTAACACATACGGGATTAGAAAGTGCTTTAAATACTTCGAAAAATTGATTCACATAATCAAAGCCACCAAAAGTGGAAATTGTTCTTTAAAGATTATTGTCCTAATCAACCCATCTTGAATGTGTTAAAAAGGTTACATATAACATTTTGTCCATGAGTGTATTCAAGTGCAGTGACTAAAATCTCCAAGCCACCCAAGTAATACATTGAAATTTTAAACACACTTTCACATACTTTGAAAAAACATTTTGTTTCAACCAATGTTACACAATAACACAGCATTCAACCAATGGAACCAAAAGCAGAAGAGCTCAAAATTACAAAATTTCCCCCTTCCATTTTTTCTTTTCCTCTTGTCTTGAAATCAGTTTAACAATATATGTTATCGCTTCATTATCAGTCTTTGGTGGGGCCCTCTGGTGGTCTAGTGGTTAGGATGCGGCGCTTTCACCGCCGCAGCCCGGGTTCGGGTCCCGGTCAGAGGAGTCCCCCGGGTAGATGGAGCTCGTTAGCCCTGTAAGGCCATCCATCTAAGAGAAGGTCACTCTAAACAAACCTACGTCCTGAGGACCTCACTGCCACCGTCCAAGCTTGCTCGGCCCCGGCAGATGAACCTTAGGATTAAAGGGTGGGCTCAGCTCAGCCCACACTGTGTCTCACCTAAAAAATCCACTGCGCAGGCTCGAAGGGCAAAGACCCTTCCCAAATCTTCGTTCGCGAAGACTGGCCATACATCAGTCTTTGGTATGCAGAATCTTTTTAAATAACAATGGTAACATATGTTCAGCAATTCTGAAGTGGTTTCTATTGTTAGAAAATACATCTCAATACCTATCACCTATGATAGACCATCACCTTTGGCATTCATTGAGGACAACGCTAATTCAGTTCTCCCCTTTTTGAGCACATGTGCACAATTACACCAAGACCTGGAAAGGCTTGGGCCTTCATCCAAGTGGAAAATCCTCTGAAGCATCCTAAGGTACTGGGAAATGTGAAAATACACATTCACACGGAAATGAAGACCTTCACAGGAAGCATGGTCACAAATACAGAGAAAAGAATTGTTCACTGACATATTATACCTAAATTTCTAAACTTCTCATCTGGGAGCTGTGTCAGTCTCTTTTTCACTGTTGATGCACTCATCAACAAGAGAATTGCTTGATCAGCACTAAGTATCACAGGCAACCGATGCTATCAAGGCTGTAAGAAAACAACCTGTAAATTGTCATGAGTTTTGAAACAGGCTGAATCCTCTGGTCGACTTTAGGAGAAGAAAGAGGACTCTCCATATAAACAAAAGAAGAGAATGCAGAGGCTCTCCACCAGCTACATTTTCCTTTTTCTAGGAAGTAGGAACCACCTCCAGGACTTTACTGACTGCAATATGACAGAGCAGTCAGCAGAAACACCACATCCTTCATATCTCAGGATCACATGAAATCTCTCCAAATTAGTTTTCATCTAATGTTAGTGCAGCGACCAATGTCCAGTTTTTATAAAGGTATAAAAAAATATTGATTGTTTGACACAAAGTTGTTTTACCATAGAGAAGATAATTGCTACAGTAATTGTGTGAAATCAGAAAGGTAAACACTTGTTATAGGATTAGTCTGCTGCTATTTTTAACTGCATATTTATAAATTCATCCACCCTACTACTAAGTTACCTATGGCAAGGGTACAATCAGAAAAAAGGTAGAACTTTACAGTATCTGAAATAAGACAATAGTTTTAATATTGAAAATATTTGAGGCAAAAAGAAACACCACCAATGTAAATTGTGAGAAATAGAGATGGTAGATAAATTTGCCCTCTAAACAAGATATTGCTACTTACATCTTGAAAATGCTAGCCCCAGAAACTCACAGGAACAATCAAAAATATACTAGCTGGGTTTATCTACCCACAAACATGCTATTATTCATACACCAGATTAGAAATTATTTTATATGACCCACTTGACATTATTAATTTTGCCATCAACAATCTCTTTTTATAGAATTTAAAGAAAAAAAAATAACCAAAAAGAAAGCAGTTAATTAATTTTAGAAAGATAAATGGAAATGGGGAGAACAATAGATGTTAACCATACCTGCTGACAGAATAACCAAAAATGGGGATCATCCTGAAGAAGGATAAACCTTAGTTCCCAAGCCTTGCAAGGCACTAATAAAGGTCAAGCATTTAGTATTCTATTCATAACTTAGAATAAAAAGAATGAGCAGAAAATTCCCATCTGTAAGAGTCAGCGCACTTTGTTTCACTCTTAAAGCTCAAGAGTTTTATATATGGATCTATAACTCTCTCTTTTTGCAGTCCTGTAAGCCTTTGGTGTAGATAATCTTTTATAGAGACTTAGCTACAGTATCGTCGACTCCATGCATTGTATGAATGAGTAATAATAATTCTCTATATAAATGCTATGGACATAATACATTACTGTTATATATAACAGCAATATTGCGTGTTAGAAGAGAATGGGTAAAGACATACAGGATGAGAAATGCTGATAATACACATAGAGATACCATGGGGAAACTTCTAGATTTAAAAAAAAACCCAAACTTTAATGCCTTTATTTCCTCATACAATCCTGCTTACATAATTAGCAAGTTGAATTATTCACTAAACTGTAGTATTACTTGGTTACAGAACCAGCAGGTAGTACATAAATTATAACCTGCACATCTCCTGAATTCCAAAGCCAATAGCTGAGGAAACTGTGACAGATACTTAATTTTGTTGTCCATTCCCAATTACATTGCTCAAAACTGAGAGAGTTGTTAATTTGAATCAATTATCTCTACTTGCTAGGTTTTCAAAGGGAAAAAAAAGGCTCCAACTAACTCAGGAAAATAATTATTTTAAGCAGCAACTTTAAGATACTCCTTTATAATTGTCAAATTAAGGCAAATGCCAATCACATCAGTGATTTCTTATAACATAGTGCATAGCAGCCAGTTTTGAGCAGAGAAAGCTTATCAACACAGTTAATCTTTAATTCATTTTAAAGATGTCCAAATCATGGAGATGTTGATGAGCTCTTTTCCACTTTCAGTCAGGCAAACTCTCATTGGCTTCACTGCCAATCTCCTATATTTTTCTTATTTCTCATTTTGTGAAATTGATACAATAGGGAGTTTGCCTGGGTTAGAAACCAGTGCACTAGGTTAAGATTAAATATATTTTTATAGCCAAGAGTAAATTGAAACTTAATCAATTCTAGTTTTGACAATGCAAAAATTATCAACTCTGATACATAACTAATGTATTTGTATTTTTATTTTTATTTGATTTATTTCTCAGAGTTATGTTATTTCTTGTTCTATTCAATTAAATTTAGTCTTTGTTTTTTAACTTCTTACTTTGCCTTAAAATTAGAGGTAGATAAAAGCAAAACAAACTGGACTTTGATAATAAACAAATTTATGATGTTTTCAGAAATAGAGTTGTATCTCTCTATTAATAAAAACTTAAAATGCACATAAACATCAACAGAAACATCTGTCCTACACAGACCAATACATTTTAGATGGCTTGGATCTTCCAAATTCTGAATAGTAAAGTACATAGTAAT
This sequence comes from Chiroxiphia lanceolata, assembly GCF_009829145.1. Classification (NCBI taxonomy): domain Eukaryota; kingdom Metazoa; phylum Chordata; class Aves; order Passeriformes; family Pipridae; genus Chiroxiphia; species Chiroxiphia lanceolata. The sequence continues at coordinate 32,684,866 of NC_045641.1, forward strand.
AATATTGCTGGAATGGTGAAATTATACGAGTGAACTATTCTGTTTCTTCTTTTTAATTTAAGCATTAGTAGAAAAAAAGTAAAAGGGTTGAACTCTAGTATTGTATTTTAAGACTTTAATGTGCACATTTGTAGCCAAATCAGCTTATCTTTTAGCAGTGCATTTATACCTTAATTCAAAATTACAGAGACGTAGAAAGTTACACCTGCAATTCCAGATTCAAAATAATGGACATCATACATCTAAGTACAGCTTACTTATTCTAAGTATCTATCTTGACTAACATTGATTTAAAGGCTGGATATTAAAGAATAAATATGCCACCAGTGAAGGCATCAATAAGGACTGTTATCATACATGCTTTATGAATCAGTGTTAGATTTAATATTTGAATAATTTTGAAGGTGGTTTACTGCCTATTAATCTTTTAATTAATATTCTTAATTTATGAGGATTGTATCATAGTTTAACATCTCTTCCACACTGAGGTATCTTCAGTTAGGTTATGTAACAGCTAATGCAAAACCTCTTAATAAAAATTTTCTTTTAGATTAAACAGATAAACAGTGAAAGTAAGAACAGAATAACAAGCTATTCACAATCCCCATACTGTTAAATTTCCCAGAGACTTTGCTTACATATAACGTATTTTTATATTTATGGGCACTTAGTACAAATATAATTCATACACAAAACCAATTCATTAAAAAATATAATCTCATGTGAGTCATCAGTGAAGCACTGGCCACTTTCAAAATATCACTACAGTTTAGCTACCTACACTTAAGTTGCTCCTGTCTGAATGACGAAATTTCGAATTATTTTCAGCTACAAAACTGACCATCCACTTAAATATAACAGAGTCTTTCTCTGGTTCCTAGAAATAGAGAGAATTCCTGTGTTTTATTCCAACTTCTTATTGTTATTAAAATGAATGGAAACTCACATATATTCCAGGATCAATATACGAGAAGATGCCCAAATAATGTTTGTCTAATAATGAGATTGTGCTGAAAGAAAACACTTTACACATTTTAAAATTATTTTGCTTTTTCAGATGTCTAGACTGTTTTGAAGTCTTTAATCAGTCAAATTCTTGCTACCACTATTATCAGATACTGGTTATATTATTTGTATACAGCATCTACACTTTCAGACCAGAAAACTATTTAATGTATTTATACTGAATATTCTGAAAAAAAAAAAAAAAAAATAAAATTTGAGGAGTCATAACCCTGTAATCTGTTTTATTGCAAATTACTAATTCCTGAATCTCTCAGTGAATTTTTTGCTTGTGAGGATTTTATTGTTTTAATATAACAGGATTAAGCTGTGTCCAGCACTGTATCGGATGTTTAGGAAACTGTTGTTCCTGATCCAAGGATCTAACAGTCTAACAGACTCTACCTGTGATTTGTCTGGGAGGGAATAATGAAAAAGGACAAGTTACTTTCCTCTCTGATTATTTTCACCTTTTACTGAAGCCTTTTGCCTCAAAGACGAGCATAATGACTATTACTAGAACATCGGAAGATAGTCAGGTCTAATTAATATATGCAGTTATATTCTGGTATTGTATAACCTCCCTTCTGACATAATTTTTAAGACATAGATGTGGAATTCTGGTTTTCTTTCAAGCTGTAGTAGTTTTTCTCTAGTAGCCAACCAATATATCCTCTGTAGTTGCACATTTTTTAAAATAGGCTAATTCAGCTTCTCATTACTGTTAAAGAGCATCATTCTTCCTGTAGATGCAGATATTCAGGAGGTGCTGTTGTCTTATTGCTGGGCTGATTCTTGCTCCTGTTGTCTGAGGCACCTGCTGGTTCATATTTAGAAATGTATTCTTGCTCATCTATTAGTTCTGACAACACGCCTGCTTACAAGGTCGTATGTTCATGTGAGGAGGGAGTAAACATCATGGTTGAAAATAAATTTTGAGGATTAACTTTCAAACAATCAAAACTGATACCTCAAGTTCTCAGATGATGACTCTGTGGAAATGGAGTCTAGCTTTCAGTGCCATAAATGCAATGTAAGAAACATGGAAAGATTGAAAAAATGATCATTTAATTTATCATTTAAATAAGAAGTAAAAGGTTTTTGGAATGTATAAATTATATCATACCTTTTCTTCTTCATCTCTCAATGATGCATGCAAGAACTCTTTTCAGTCACAAAGCAATGATTCACCACTCAAACAGCAGGAGATGGCTGATGGCAGGAGATGACTGACAGAAACTGTAACTTTTTTCTGGCTGTGTGTTCTGGTGAAGAGAAACACTAATGCTTCATTTGTTTTCTTCAGATAAGCTGTTCTTCTTTTGGTCGTGACCATTTGTTAAAAACGCTGTACTGCCAGAGGAAGAGCAAGAGCTAGAGAAGAGGACACCATCAACCATACATCATAAAAACTTTCCTACAGAGATTCTGAAAAAGCAAAGATGAAGGAGATAAGGTTGAATAATGGCTGTTTGTGCAAAATTTAAAGTCTCTCTTTACTATGCATCTACATCTTTAAGAAGTTGAAGAATGTCTTTCACCGCAAAATATTTCTATATGGCAATGCAGGCTTTTATCTGTGGTTCCATTCTTCCATCATCTTAGGAGTTACTGTAGATGAGACAGAGAATCAGAGAAAACATTTGCTAATCAGGCATCACAGAATGTAACAGCCACATATTTTCAGTCTTCCTGATCACGTATCAGGTTAAGTTTTGTTTTGCTTTAATGGGATCAGAAGAATCAGAAATGAAGCTTCATTTGAATGTTATTATCTCTGATTTTACTGATGATTTGGAGCTTCAAAAGAGCTATGTATTCTTGAGCAGCTATATCATATGTGAATAATTTTTTTGGTCTGCTGATGCAACTCTGCATGAAAAATTTAAAGTGTAATGTTGTCTTTGTACTAATGCACTCAGCATCTCTGTAATAGCATTCTGCTGTCCTTCTGCAACTTTAGATGTCAAAAAAGGATTCGTTGTCATTTTGTTATAAACTAAATTTCCAGTAATTATTGTTTATTTAAATATTCATAATTATAACATTGACAACAGGGTCATTTTTTTATTTTACACAAAATAGATCTCTTCTCAGAAATGACAGCATTGAGCAAAATTATTTAATTACCATAAAAGAAAGCAAACAAATTTTCTCACGTTTGTGCTGCAATAAGTACAAACAATTTTAGCAGACGGGGATGGTTGCACACCTGAGTTAAACTATAAATTGTGTAAGGTTTTCAGCTGCATTTATTATTCATTGATCAAGTTCTTACTCCATGTAAAGTTCATATTGCAGTTAAAACTTATTTTTATATTAAAGCACTACTTTTCAGATTGGAATGAAAAGGCAATTCACTTTTCTACAACTATATTAAAAACCATAGAAAAAACAAATATTTTTCTTGACTAATTTTGTCTAAGAAATGCTTAAATAAGGTGTTCGTAGAATGCTAATATTGAAATGAGAAGTTCCTCTGGGAACAACAAACAAAATTCAATGTGTTTTTAGACAATATAAAGACTGAACAGTGTGAAATCAGCCAACAATTTCACAGAAAGCCTGCTGACTTGCAGGTGATAACAGACCTTCCAAAAAGCCTAACTGAATCTGGACTGAAAACTTAACATCCAAATACATTTGGTAAAATTTGTGAAGGCAATCACTACAGGATATTTATGAAAAAAACCCAAATCAAACAAAAAAAAATGTCAAACAAAATCAAACTAATAATTCTAAAAGTTTACAGAGATCTGTGTAAATTCTAGAATACATAGATGCTGGATATTGTAGAATACCTAATGCTATACACATTAGGATTATAGATTAAACAAAAAAGCAAACAAAAATACATGAAGGTTATTGTTATGGTTTTACTTAATTTGAGGCTTTCTAAAAATGAATGAAAAGAAATTTATTAAAGACCTCGGGATCTGACTGGTAGCTTCTCACTGTCATCAGAATAATTAATGAACATTGATATGAAATGCAATACTTAGAGTAACCTGGGTAAAACTCTGAACTGCTGAACTCTACAGCTAACTTAAAAGCAGTAAAATTGTAAGCTTTTTAGGTAGTTAAACCAGTTTTCTCTTGGATTTTTATCTCTTGTCTGGACTTCTTGGTGAAGCATAAGACAAATTCTGAGGTAGCTTTCCCCACTGTTATGGCCAATTGCACCTGTCTGGTGTAAGACTTTCCTTATAAAGTCCTTATAAAGATGTAACTTCATTCATATTCTATTTCCTCTGTCAGAAAATCACTGAGGGTTTACCTCCTAAATCTGGCACCTATTTCAACAAGGCACTGAGCAACCTGCTCTGACCCTAAAGTATGGTCTGATTTTGGCCAGGGAGTTGGATCAAATGATCTCTGTAGATTGTCTACAATTCAGATTGTGCTGTTTCTTTAGGGACAAAATATGGACACACACATGCCCTCATACAGACATATATGAATCATATTACCATAGGATATCTCACACACACAAAAAATGTAAAATTATTACATGCTGATTTTGTTTATGACATGTTCGTCTTTTCCCAGAAATCACATCAGTGACAACACAAAGTCATAGCAGTTAACCTGAGGCTTCTTCCTTTAAAATGGTCACAAAATGTCAAACAGGACACTAGTTATTCCAGCAGAATATTTCCCAAGGAGCAAAATACAACAGCCCTTACACATTTAATGAAATGAGCTTAACCTTGCTTAGTGCCTTGCAGAGCCATATATGTTGATGCAAAAGAAATATTAATTACCTCTATATTTTATTTAAAGTGTTTTGAAGTTCTATTTACATTTAGGTTGCAAAATGACAACACAAAATAAAAAATAATGGAGAGTTGGGAGCACTTGACAGTAAGTAATTAAGATTTTATGTCTAGTAATTTTTCATTTTCATGTTAATCTTTCTGTTTGATGCCTTCCTTCTCCTACAAAATTGTTTTCAAATGAGAACCTCTTTAGAATCAAATTTTCTTTCTGTAAACTTATTTAAACAATTCTGAGCAGCCCCAGATGACCACATCTAGCTTAGCAAGCAGCTTATCTGCTCCACAATAGTAACCTCCAAAGTTTAGTAAGTAGAGATGATCAGGAGCTTCTTTTTAAAAGCATAGTTCTTCCACTGAAAAAAACCAACAAACAAACAAACAAAAAAAACCAAAAAAACAACCGAAACATCACTGACAGTTGTTTTGCTAGGTAGAATGGAATCAAGTGCTTTTGAGGATCACCTCCACTACTGATAACACACATGAAAGTATAAGAGTTCTGCTCCTGGTCCCCACTTCGGTAGATGTGAGGATTTAGTTCATTGATGGGCGTATATTAAGATTCAATTTTTCAGTGCACACAAACATCTACTGCTATTAGTATTCAAAATGAATGCAAAACAGCTCAACCTTTAGAATTATAAAATCCTGATTTAGTTGTGTAAGAAATAATATATGAAATGCCAAACATATTTTCTTTAATGAAAATCTAAAAACAATATTTTGACTACAAAGATGTTTTCTAACAAAAACCGGTTTTACTTGCATTCCAAAATTAAAAGTCAACCCCATCCAGAATTATAATAAACATTTTAATACATAGTCTTGTTTATTTCATAGCAAACATGTTCTTGTGAACTGCTTTACTTTAAAGATTCTAATTCATTATATAACAAGTAATTTTGTTTAAACATGCTATCATTCATAAAGGTGACTATCAAAAGAGTGCCTTTTAAAGTAACTTTTTGGAAGTCTTTATTCTTTATGAAGAAAACAGGAGAATTGCTTACTATTGGAGGAGAGAGGGGATTAATACATTTTATTCACTGTGTTTTCCAAGGAAAGTATCAACTCTGACCTTCCCTGGTCACACAACAGGTCAGAGAGAATGTATAAGTGCTATGTTTAACATCTAATCTAAGGACTTTGTTGTTACTTCATTAATAAATAACTTCTCTCTTCAAAGTGCTAATTAAACAAAGATAAAATTCAGTTTGAAACTGGTACTTAAAAAAATTCTACTGCTAATTGAGCACACAATTTCTGAGGTGCTGGTTTGGGGGATTTTTTTTAGCCTTTGTTTTATTATAACTAATTTGACAGTACAACTCCACTACAGACATGCTCCCAAGAGAGGCTGTGATGGTGGAGGTATGTGATGGAGACTACAAAGGAGTATCCACCTGTAACGCTGAAACTGGACACGTTCAAAACGGTTTTCAAAGACCCAAATGTGTTTATGTCCATGGAAACCTCAGATATATTTATTTATAAGACCTGCACTAATATTTCTGTGAAGGAAAAAAAATCTGAATTCTCTAAGCATAACCATCTTAAGTCTCCTTTAGTTGATTAAACATTATGAAGGGGAAAAGTAAGTAGGAACAAGAATCTCTACTGAAAAATTTAACTCCAGAGATCTCCTTTCAGGCTGTCTTTGTGAGTTATGAAAGTGAAGAAGAAGAGGAATGAATCTATTTCCCATCTTCTCAATTGCTTGTCAAAAAACATGTAGAAATTCTATTGTTTTCAGTTTCACAGAACTTCCTTAGAGAACCTAGGAAAGTTCGGATTCTGTTGATGCTTGAGAAGTTTTTGGTAGATGCAGTAATCCAGAGGGTAGTTGACTGATTTACTGATTTACTGTCTGTAAGGCAGTAGTGTTCTTGGCTCTGGCAATGTTAATGTAACAAACAGACCCATTTGATGTAGCAGCAGTAAATATTGTATGAGGTTGATCATTAATGGGCCTTTTCAGTTCACACTGGCAGAACTGTGACAGATCTCCCACAGTTCAGTAAGGTATTAGACATTTTTCATATCACTTGTCCATCTAATCAGGTTCACTTAAAAGTCAGAAATTTAAATTTCTCCCTGCATTTTGTAAAGGTTGATTTGTTGAGCTAACATATGAGAAACAATGGTACAGATCTGAATTACTACTGACTGAATGTATGTATATTATGTTGTTTTTCAGTATCTTTTTCAACCTGAAGAAGAAAAAATTTATCAGAGAATAACCTCTCTGACAAATGCACTCTAGATGACACACTCATGTACAAATATGAAAAGAGATAGATCAACTTGGTATTTTCCTCGTGTTCAGGGATTAAATTACATATATAACATTACGCTGCAATAGGAAAGATTCTGATAATCATATTTCTGTTCTTCTCAGGTTTAGTTTTATCTTTGCTTTGTTTTTTTCAAGAGAAAGAATAAGTAGAGAAATATTTTAACTTCAACAATAAAAATAAACTACGATTAACTTATTTTATCATCAGGAATGCCAAAAAATATGAGAGGTCTTATTGGCCTAGATCAATAAGAAGGTTTTGACATTAGCCTGATACTTAAGGGATTTTCATCAAAAAAAGGAGAAATATAGGTTTAAATAATGTCTCTCTAAACAGGCAATTGATTCCAGGTTGCAAAAATCTCTTGCTTCCCACAACGCACAGGCACTGAGACAAAATGCAAGGATTTACCAGCCTTCTTCCTAAGTTATGATGCAATCAAAGGACATATACTGCTTTTAGATACAATAAATTTTCTTCATAGTAGTTGTATGGAGGTGGTTGAACACCTGCCTGCTGATGGAAGTAATGAAATAATTCCTTATTTTGCTTTGCTTGCAAATACAGGTTTTTTTGCTTTAGCTATGTAACTGTTTTTTATCTCAACCCACAAGTTTTCCGCTTCTTTCCTTCCATTTCTCAATGCAACCATTTGAGGGGAAGTGAGCAAGCCCTTTTGTGGGGCTTAGCTGCTACTGGAGTTAAACCACAACAGGGGTAAAGTGAGTACCTTGATTGGCATGTTTGAATGCCTGAGTATCATTATCTAACTCTCTCCATTTGAGAATTTTCAGAAAAACATGGAGATGGCCTTGTGACTTTGGATGCCCATTAATAGAATCAGATCCATACTCTGAGTTGGGAGGGACCCACAAGGATCAAGTCCAACTCTGAAGTGAAAGGCCCACACAGGGATCAAACCCACAGTCTTGGTGTTATTAGCACCATATTCTAACCAACTGAGCTAATCTCCATCAGAATATTGAAACAGAGCATTAAAAGCAACCTAACTCAGACTTCATCTGCCAGATTTCACTCTGCATCTTCCCCTAAGTCTTTTTATAAAGGAAATAGTTGTATATTTAAATATATCTTTTTTCTAGTACTAAATTAATCAAAATTAAATTTTAAGGTTTTTTAATTTAATCAATTTACTTTCTCACAAATTGTTCACGAATGACAGCTAATACCTAGGTTTGAAAGCAACCATCTTTGCTTGCTGCACAGAACCCTCCATTTTCCCCCTCCATCACTGTTAAAAACTTTTTCGAATGCAGCCCTGAAGTGTAAAAGTTCTTTGTGAACACTAAAATGTCATTTCAGTGCTTGTCTGGGTATTATTGATTTCATCTAACAAGTAGGTGAAAGTCTCCAGGGACCGGTGCTGTGTAATTGCCGCTGTGACACAGCCAGCCAACATCACCCTGACCAGAAGCTTTTTGGTCATAATCAATATCAAGTCTACTTCTTTCATACTCAAATTTCCTTCAATAAAATATGGACATGCATGACATCAAACTGTCAGGTGATATAACTTCCACTTTGACAGTCAGACCCTCATATCACCTCATTAAGAAGTTTGAAATTTGAAGTGACATGTGACTCTTTTCTTTTACATCAGCCTCAGTTTTTAACTCATTGAAAGCTTTGTCTTTTACCCTGCATGTTGTTTGATGTCCTAAATTGATTTCATTTTCAATTTCAGCAAATTACCTGAGTTTCCATTTCTTATTTGGAAAGAATGGGAGAAAGTAGTTTCAACAGCTAAATATAAACCAGTAAAATCAGTGGTAGTTTGGCATCTTTCCACAGTGAGGAACAAATGAAAGACTATGAATTTCACTTCCATTACAATAAGGGGTTAAATTCACATATATATGTATATATTTGGGAAGCTACAGTAGTAAGAGGGTGCTAATGAAGTAGTCATATGTATTTATGAATGAAAGAGGGACAAAAAAGAAGTGTCCCAGTTTTTTCCAGAATAGAGATTGGAGTAAAACTGGTGTATATATTTGTGAGAAATAAATTCTAAATTTTTCTCAGTAAATATCTGCTAAAATATTTTATGTATTCAAAAAATCTTTTTTTCTTCAGGATTTCACATTGTCTCTCCTGAGTCAAACTTGCATAAACACACTTGTTTCCAGGCAAGCTTTTAGAATAAAAATTATGTCCCTGAAAAAAAAGTAATGAAATGAACCCAAAATATCCCGTTTGTCCACTGTCCATAAGAAAGTCAAAGACTGAAAAACAATTTAGCAGGACATACAATCCAGCAAATTCTAATCTTTTGATCTAAAGCAAGCATGACAGATTGGTGATGAATCACGGCCTTTGTCTCTAGATTCAGCCTGGACAAATCTAAGGCTGAAGCCTAAAGTTAGAATTAACTTTAGCTCATACTCAGATCTCACTGGAGTCAATGGAGAATGATGAAACTACTTGTTGCTCAAGGTACCCCTGACTTTGGCTGTCTTGACTAGTAAAGGAACGTACCTTGACATTTACCCTACTTCAGAGAAGGAGGGGCAAATCTAGGCTTTTCAATTGCACCAGCTGCAGATTTGGCTGGGGTGGGGATATGTGGTGTCCATATTTCAGTTTTCAAAGGATTATCTAAGGTTATGAAAATAAAATTAGCAGTGAATTTACTCCCTCCTTTACTAGACATTACTTCTAGAACAGGGAGCAGATTCAAAACCCTCCATGTGATGTGATCTTCCAGGCTCCTTTACCTATAGCCATGAAAAATAATTAGTAAAAATAGGTATATGTTACAGTATTCCATGTGACATGTGTGACTCTGTTAGAAGAAAAAAAATGGTTTTTTCTGCTACATCTCAACACAGCATTTCAGCTATCAAATTGAAAAGAAAATTGTGCAACTTCTTCCTTAACTTCTTTTTGACACATACAAATAAGCTTACAAAGTGGCTTTTTCTTTCTTCACTTTTTTATTTAAGGATCATTAGGCACTCATATTGCACATTTTGTTACATGGCTGGGCAAGAATTAACAGGTCTAAAAAGAAAGAAACTTCAGACAGAGAGAACCATACCTTTTTTAAGACGTGATGAGCATCCTTCTGACATAATACACTTTTTGTTAGCAATGTGAGAATCTCAACAGTAGGCATTCCTTTTCTAGTTTTTTCTGGAACTTCAGTTTTTTTATTCTCTGTGCTTTATGACTCAAAGTCTGGCAAGATGCTGGGTTTGTATGTGACTGTAGAGGAAGTCAGTATTTAACCTATCAGTGGGATGCCCCTAACAATCTAATGCCATACCTAATGCTGAATTTCTGTGAATAGGTGATGGATTAAAGGCATTCCTACAAATACAATATCCTATGTGCCATGTACCTATTTCTGCTTAAAAAAATTTTTGCTAATTTCTTTGACAAATTCAAGAGTCTGACAGCTGTGTATGTACTTCTTCTTTTATATATAAAACAATGAAATTATGGTTTAGTGTGTCAGGTTTCCAACATTACAGACACTAATACCGAGTTGATGTATGTATATGAGACTGATACTGCTGGAAGTAATTTCTAATATTTACAATTCAGGGCCTAGTTGCAATTCTTGTTTTTTGGATTCAGTTTTAGCTTCTGACTTGGCATTTTGTTCGGTATCAGCTAGTTGGAGAAACAACTGTGTTGTCTCCTCTTCCCAAAAACTCTAGGGAAAATGGCTCAGAAACTTCAAACTATGTGTTATATTCTAACCGTCTTCCAAACTAACCCATGCTTCTCACAACTGAGTACTCTTTAGTGCATTAATTCCGTTTGGGATTGTTGATAATTATATCCCAGCATGATTTCCTCAAAGATATCATACAGACCCTTGATAAACAGCTAAGCAGAAAAATCAGGGGATTAAGTGTAATTATAGCAAAGTGGTTTGCTATTAAACTAATAGAATAAAAAGTAATTGGATTACATATGATCTGCAGCAGCTCCTAGACTTTAAAAATTAATTAAATTATCATACTTCTCATTCAAAAATAGACTGGTTGAACATTAGCTATTTTGACACTACCAAAGCAAGAGAAACACAGTACAAAATATTTGTGCTCAATGTAATGCTTAGTGTTACTATAGTACAGAAACAAAGGCTCAGTTTGGTTATGATGAACTTATTTTTCATTTACATTCTAGTTAATTATTGCTTAGCAATGGAAAAATTCACGATAATTGGCAAAATTTTCTTCTTGTTAACCAAATAACACTATTACATCCAATAAGAAAAACCTGATTGGTTTTTCAAAAGTAAACAACTGACCATTGGGTCCAGCTGCCTCATTTCCAGTGGGTAATTTTGTCCAAAAGTTATTCAAATGGACATATGTAGAAATTACAGTGTGTGTTGGACCAAATAGAGACATTAAAAATTTGGTTGTTTTACTATATTATTAGACAATTAATGTACTATGTATAAAATATTACTATTTTAAAATATACTGTTATTAAAATATATATTTTTTAATTAATTTTCTCCAAAGAAATAGTATTTGAAAACACTCTTTCAATGTCAAATTGACATGGAGGCTTGATGACATATACTTCCATTAAAAATGATACCTTTAAATACAATTAAAATAAATGTTATTTGAGGTAAGATAAATATTAAGAAAAATTCCTGAAACAAAAATACATTTCCCCCAAATACATTGAAGTAGACTTCAAATAATAATACTGATAATTATGATGATTGTGATAACAATTAATAATAAAAATAATAATATTAATTTGATTGCATTATTAGTTCAGACTAAATAATCCAACACAAATGCAGAAAAAACTCAAAGAAAGATTTAACTTGAGCATTCAGAGAAGTAAGTGTTCTGTGTGTATACCGAGTTGTCTGTAAATTTATAGGTACTGAGGTTTGTGAACATCAGAGTTGTTCTTTAGGGTTTCATTATACTTTGTGGCTTTCTTTATGGCTATCCCTAAATGCCAAGGTGCGTGTGCAGTGGGTTATTCTGAAAGGATTGTAACCTCAGAAAAAAACTCTCTTTCATAAAGACTCAGCTTTTTTCATATTATGGGTGTTGTAAATTCTGATGTATAATCAATAAAGGCGAGGGGAAAAGGTAATATCGTTGATGACACTGTCTAGCACAGTTAGACAGGGCCATTGAAGCACTGTTGGAAAAAAGAATAAAAGATATAACACACTCAAAGCACTGTTCAAAATTTACATGTTTTGACCTCTGTATCTGTGAAAGGTTCTAATGAGATAATGAACTGTCTTAGCTGAAGCAGTAAATAAAAACGGGATGGAAGATAAGGGCATTAGTCATAACTGAAAGTGGAGGCAATCAGAATTTTTGGATTATAACATTTTTCACTCTTTCTGCCTAGTTCTGAGTGGTAAATGCTCTCTGAGGTGGACTCCTGGTGATTTAACTGGAAGTGAGGCAACTGGACCCAATGGTCATTTGCCTACCTCTGAAAATAATTTTTATGAATCTAAAAGCAAACCTAGTATATACAGTGTGCTCAGGTTGATATTCTAAGCTTCTGTGGAGGGATAGCCACCCACAATGCACCTATCAACATTTCCATCACATCTATTAGGTGGTATAAAAAATGAATACAAATATTTAATTCACTTCTTCATTACTTTACCTTAATTGATTCATATTTCTTCTTTTAATGTCTCTTTGGCAATTTCAGCACTATAAGCCCAGCATTCACCAGGCTCATGGAAGTTCCCTAGAGTTGACCTGGCACAGTAGTTGCCCTAAATAAGGGAGCTAAACCACAGCAAGCAGGTATGCTGAGCTTCTTAACCAGGATCCAGTGCCCTAACGGGGTTAAACTACCTAAACTGTCAGCCTGATTTATTCATCCACTTAAATCTATAAAGTATTTTACAGATAAAGTCTGTATAATCACTGTTAAGCTATTCTGTATCATCTCCACATGTGGCTTAAAGTCCATCCACATCCTTCCAACACTTCATCACAGGCCCCTGATATCTGAGCGTTACTGACAGATAACACTGTGTGAAAGTGGAGGTACTCTATAACTTGGGAACCATTAAAAAATTCATGAAAAATAGGTCTTAGAAAAGATTGCAGAGATAACGAACACATACTAAAATCAAGCAAGAACTTAATAACAAGAAAAGGAGGTGAACACATACAATCAGTTCTGGGAAATGGAGCAGTTAAACTGATTCAAGAGTCAATCAAGTTTATTGCATAGATATAATGAGTAAAGATTTCTCATTGCATGGTACATATTATTTTATAGGGGTTGATGTTCCAATCTGAAGGAAAGAACAGTTAATTTTCCTACATCATTTACCTATATTCTCTGATCACATAGCTAGTGGAGTGTCAATTTGGCCCTTTTCTCCAGAGAAAATTTGTCTAGTACTTCTAACATGGGCAGTAAATTTTCAAAGTTTATGCCATACTCATATGGAAGTGAATGTAATGAGACCCCCAAACTATCCAAAGCCTACTGATCAATTTGTCAAGCAGAGCTGCTTAGAATATTACAACAGATCGAGACATTATAAAAAAGCCCATTAACTTTTCAGAAGCGTATTTTAAATACAAGGTAAGACCAGCTCAGTGTTTCTCAGAGAGCAGAAGGTAGACTGAACTGGTACTTTGAAGATCAGTTCAAAGACGAACCAAGAATAAAAAGAACACACCTGGATAACATAAATTCTTCCAGGTGTCAGACAAAATTCATCAAAATAATTTACAAAAGTAGATACAGTTCCAAGCCTTTTAGAGCCACATGGAAATACTTCAGGTGAGTTCAATCCTTAGCCTTCTTTGTTGGTTGTCTTTTGATGTTTATTAAACAAAGCCTCAAATATCATCTCATTCTACTGAAATTGTCATTAGAATCTGATGCAGGACATCTGATACCTAATCAACAACGACTAAAACAAATTTAACTTTTAAAACATGTCTTCACTATACAATATTCTGATTTTACGTTTGGGAGGTTAAAACACACAGAAAGATTATATATTTAGCCAGTACCAGACAGTGATACATGAAAAGTTGTGTCCCAGTACGAGCACCAGTGGTCAGCTTCCATTCAGAAGTGGTTTTTGTCTAGAAGTTTCATAAGTGGTGTTATTAAGAATGAGTGAACGTTTCTGCTCTGAATTTAAAATATGTAATAATATCACAGTTATTAAAGACATCTGAAAAGGAAGAAGCAAGTACAATAGTTATTTTTCAATTTCTAACTATATGTTCTTTATGAGCAAATACAAACATTTGCATAATTTGTATTACTTTCTTTAATTTGTCAAATATATTGATCATTTAGATTAACTGGCTTGGAGAACTGTGAACTTACTTAGTTTATAGCAACTTTTACAGTTGAGTTATCACCTCTTGAAGAATGGCATTGTAATGAAACTGCTGACACAACCTTTACTACAGGAATGCCTCTGTAAGAAAATTTATAATGGGCAATCATCCTCTGGGATGTCTCAGGCACTGTCATCTCTTGATGTATTTCTTGGTACTAAAATGGATCAAAAGGGTGACAATCAGATGATTATATTATTGTAATTGCTTATCAAAGTAGTGCTGGAAAGAACACTGAAATGCTTTAATTTTAAACATCTTGTTGTTGTTTCTTTGAGAAATACAAAATTATGTAATTCTTATTGAAAGGAAAAGGTAAGAATTGCACTGAGGAATGGTGACCCATGAAAACTACATTTATCATTACCTCTGATTCTCACCAAATGTCATGGCCTAAAGTATCAAACTACCAATAGGTTCTTTAGAAAATAGTAATCAAAGACATATATAATACTGAATTTTTACTTAAAAGGAAATAAGTACTAGTGCACAAAAGAGGAAAATGTTAATCATATGGTGATAGCCTATCCTCTCAGATACTTCATTCAATTCATTCCAGAGAAAGAAGCAAGGAATACATTATTGGCAGTAGGAAGTATATGAATTAGGAAGGCAAACATTATGTCTTCCGTTTGAAGTGAGATTGTTAGGAGAAGCAGACAGGTCACTAAGTATACATTTTAAATTAAAGAGCATCATAACAATAAATTCTAACTGAGAATAATCCTATTTACTATTCAGAATAAAAAAAAAAGTAATTCATTAAATATGTGTATAAGATGAACTACTAGAAAGATTACAAAGAAGAGTTCTCTTTTTTTGGAAGTCAACTCTTAATGTATTTTAGGTTTCTCCTGGACACCCTCCTGTAAAAATTCCTATATATACTTATGCAGTCAGTTGGAAGCCTGTATTTATGAATTAGAAGACATAAAACTATAATGTCCCACGTTGCATGTGGTTGAAAACAAACATCTCTACTACCATAACTAGTATTGGAAAGCTTTTCTGTCTTATATCACTAAGAAATTAAGTTATTTTAAGCATAATTAAAGCACTAAACCTCAGACTAAAGTATATTTTCAATTCCTTGAGTGCTTGAAGAAATCCACATTTTTTCTTTGTCACTTGCCACATGTAGATGGAGAACTGACAATTTTTCTATGTAATTTAAAAATGCTAAAAGAAATGCAGTTAGTGAATTAAATGATAATCAGACAAGATCAGAATTCATCTTATCTCAGGAAAATAGTGGGTTTGCACTGCAAAATGCAGTGGGGTCTATCAAAATTCCTTTGGTTTCACTGAAAGCAAGTGCAGATTAGCTGTTGATGAGCGTCTTACTGAACAGATTTAGAAAGTTTCTGTGATGCTGCTCTCTTCTGAACATATCTAACTTTGATTAATGGTGAAGATCTGATAAATCACCTACAGCTAAGCACAGAAAGTCTACCAATATGTATACATACATTTTGTAACATCATGTATACATGACTCCAATTTTATACTGTAATTCATGTTCAAAGAACAGTTAAAACAACTCCAATGTAGCTCCAGACAAAGGGTCCATGTAGACCAGTATTTGGTGTTGCAGGATCTGCACTTGCACAGAGCTCATGCTGAACTAGCTGGTGAATTCTGAAGACACATCCTTACAGGCATGTCCTTGTCACAGATGCTCAGGCTGAATAATCTGAAGACACTGCTGAACTTCTTATAATACCCTGAAAGGTATTATAATACCCTGAAAGGTCTGTAAAATTCAGCCTCATGGTATCCTTCTTAGCTTTTATACCAGACCCCCACAAACTGCAATCAAGAAATGTTGCTGCATTTTCTGAAATGCTTTGTCTGTCACATATTTTTTGTTTTTGCATAAGTACACAACTTTTAATCTAGTGTGTTATATTGCATGTTTTGGGTATGATGTGGCAGTGTCTGCCTAATGAAACCACCAAGTATCAAGTCACTGTCATATAATTTATGAACTAAATCAGCATATTTCCATTTCTCGTTGTGCAAATCTTATCAAATTCTTATCAATTTCCTGATCGTGAAGTAGATCCTGAGGGAAAAACAAAAACAGATCTGCACCAAAGATATTGTATGTAACTAGCATGTTGGGTTTTTACTTTGATAAATCAATTTTTACAAAAGTTGAAAGCCATCATGTTAGTAAATTATAAACATTCACCACGCCTGGAAGTTAAGAGGAAAAGAAGAATGACAATTGCAGGGAAATAATAAATGAACAAGCAAATAAGTATTCTCAAATATTTTTGATACAAGACAAGAACCATTGTGTGAAGCAAACCAGATGGGTGTAACTGATGGCTAGTATAACATGAGTGTTAAGGGTTGGGGGTTTTTTGCCATGCACTGAGAAGGTACGACAGTATGAATATTTTTCTCTGAAGAAACACTAAAATGTTTCTTAAATCATTAATTTATTATGGTATTTGAATATTTTTTTCATACATTCATACCCTAAGGAATGGATATTTACACAGTGATAGAAAAGACAAATTTCCAGAAGTAAAGTTCTGAGATTAGTCCTCTCTTCAAGAGAAACAATATCATAATGAGCTTCCTAACTTGAGCTAAAACACTCCAAACCATGTATTTTATTTATAGGAGGTGGGGGATAGAATTAGTACAATCAAAATTACATCAATTCCTAAGACTGAATCTGAATGAGGTTGTTGAACTAAATAGAATTCCATCTATGAAAATTAAATCAGAGAACTGATGAATATAGAAGTAAAAGATCTAAGCTTTCCCCATTGGTATTCTGCCTGTTTAAAGATGAGGTAAAGTACCTTTTTCAACTAATGCATTTCAAGGAGTAACTGAAATTTCACTTCAAAGTTAAAGGTTCAACAAGCAAAACCATTTTTTGTAACTGAAGAAACAATGTTCAGAAAAAGAGACTTACTATTGTTTGTCATCTTGGTGAACATTTAAATTCACATTTGGAAAAAACATTGCAGTAGATATGTTTTGTACTTGGGCTTTTGCAGTCCCTGGGACATATTAGCATTCCCAGGCATGGAGAAAGAAAAGAAACTAACCACATCTGATCCTGAAATAATTTACAAAATGTTAGTTTTCTAGAAATACTCGTGCACTTAGAGCTTCTAGGATGGTCATGTGGGAACTCTTTCAACTCAGAATGAGTAGCTCTACCTTGCAATCTTCACACCCTATAGACCTTCAGGGAGAGGGTGATTGTCCTTGCATGATTTCCAGTTCACAGCCTTTTCTACAAGACTGGAAGAACAGATTAAATTCTCCTTCCAAAGCAGGGTTGAATGTGTGATGATGAGAACAACAGAGCAGAGCCTGTCCTTCCCACAGAGATTATAGGGCATCTGTTGACCAAAATAGAGATTGCCTATGAAAGCAGCTGTTCTATCACCTATTTTGGGGAAATGTAATACACAAACATAAAACACCCTGAACACAGATCATCAGAATAGGCAAGTAAGCCACCACTGATGGTGGGTTCAGATAAGCAGTTACCCATTTGAAACTATTCTGCTGCTGATGTCTGGTTGAAGGATTATCTAAGAGTTTGCATATGAAATTAGATACATTCTAGGCAGCAGTTTGGCTACCTCTTTGTCTGTCACTCTACTTCTCCAATAACTTCTGTTAATCCAGTGGAAACAAATCCAAGAAAGGCATTTAGGTGTTGAAAAATATTAAATTCTCATACTTTTCTTTCACAGCACAGTGAATGAAATTAAGAATTATTCTTTTTAAGTTTCCTGTCTAATATAGTCAGCCAATAGCACAATTCTTATGTTTGTCACTAGGGATGGTAGATTGTGTCCTTTTAAAATGTCAGCTGAACAGAAAAAGAGAAGGTGTCTTCTTATCTGTCTACACTGAAGGGCATGTGGTTCAACTGGAGAAGATCCTTTCCAGAAGAGATGCCTGTGTCTCTGAAAGCAACAAGGCTGAGAACAGGCAAGCCAGACTTCTCCAGTATGACATAGACTGAGAGACTATGAAAAGGGTAGAGGGCAGATATATGGTCTAACTTAACATTAGGAAAAAACAGGTGGTTTTTTTTCCAAAATCTAGATGCAATTGCAAAATGGTTGCATCCATTTTTGAGAGCTTTTCAAGGACCTGGTAAGAGAAGAAAGGATTTTTTTCAAAGCCTTTCTGTCTCATCACAGCCTTTAAGATTTCTTGTACAGACTATGTTAAATTAAACCTATTCTAACCTGTAACCTGTAACTCCTTTCAGTGACCTCAGCATGCTCTAAAAAGGCAACCATGGTAGTGATTTCATTGGGAACCCATGGAAAAAAATATCTTGAAAGATGTACAAACCGATGTATTTTATAATGCTGCATCTAATGCTGCAGAAGGATTTGTCAATTAAGTCCTGGCAGAAAAACAGGCAGAACATCTAGAAAACTGTAACATGCAACATATCAGCTGGTCACAATCAAAGAATGTAAATAATTATGATAATTATCTTTCCTTCCAGAGCCGTGTTCATTTGCACCTTGGGACTATGAGAACTAACAACAGGAAATAAAATACCTCCATGAAGTATTAAGAAGAGAAAATATGTTGCCTGAAGAAGGGTTAACTAGTAGCTCTTGAAGAGAAGTATGGTTAGCTGTACATGCACAAGTTTGTTTGTACTTGAGAAACAAATTTTGTCCCAAATAGGAGTGTTTCAGTGAAATAATAGCCACCAAATCTCTGCAGGCTCTTTTCAGTGCCTTTGACAACGTGGCAAGATTGATAACAATTCACCTCACCTTGAAGAATGTTCCCTGTCTGTAATTCCCTTTTAGGTATCTCAGAGGAACTGCAGAGCTCCTATTTGAAGGTGTGTCCAGAGACACTTCTTTTGGATAAAAATATGAGGTTTTCACCAGCAGATATAATGGAAATGTTTGGGTACCTTTTGAATCCTTCTTATTTTTTTTTTTGTTTTTAATCACAATATAGTGCAAAATATTGTTATCATAAGATCTCTAGCCATTTCTTTTATGGTTTGGATATAATCTGTTGATCATCTAATAGCGCATTCATTTCTTTTGGAATTTAATTGAATCTTTGTCACTTTTTACTGCAGCAATATTCTTGTACTTAGGCCAGAAATAGATACTTTGGGTTATGTTTTGTCCCAATCAACACAATCAATTTACAGGACTTTTACAACTCAAATTCTGTCTCTAACTCCTCTTTAACTGCTAATTAGTTCTTCTTACAAAGACACAGGATTTGACACAAATTATATTTCAAACAGCACGCCCCTTGTTCATTCAATCTCATGACCTGACATTGCCATTGGGCCATTACCCTTTTTCTGTAGTTCCCCTTTTAACTCATATCATTCAGTGCGTTGACACCAGCCTTCACCCTTGGAATTGCTTGCAAATTCCACGGCTTAAACTCCTGACCAAATTACTGCAGCTTAACTTTGTCTAATATGCAGTAACTGTTCATTTGTACATATTTTGTATGCAGCAATGCAAGTTAATGCATTTCAGGAGCTGTAGTACTAATGTTTCATCCCCTTTCATTGTTAAATTAAGACACTTTACTCCCCATTGTTAGTGATCTAAAACTCTACACATACAGTTTATGTTCAACTAACGTATTACAAATTTTTAATCATAATAACTGGATCAAGACTTTATCCTTTATTACTTTATTTGAATCAAGTATTTAATGAACTTACCTATCTTATTTGAATGGCAATCTGTATCTCTACTCCACACTTCAGTTCTGCTGCATGGGCAAAACTATTTCAGTCAGAAAGACTGAGTTGTATACAAGGGGAACCAGATTTTCAGTCCTCAAGAACTCATTGCCATTTTCATTTTGATGACCACAAATGAGATCTAACATTTTTAGTTGCAAGATCTGTCTGTTGATTGCCTCAAGTAGATTTAAAGAAAAAACCATAAAAATTGACATCAGGACTTTGAGAAACATGAGAACAAGAATATCTGTATTATTAATAGTCTGATTTTATAAATGATAGTTCATGGTTGATCCTGCTTCTGACATACAGGTCCCTTCCTGTCAGTCCCTTACAGCTTCCTAATAGTACAGACTTATTTGTTAACCTCCCATCTCTTTCTGTCAAATGTTGCCTTATAGGAAAATAAAGCCATTATTTTTAACTCTTCCCACTCTTCTGTTCTCATTACCTTTATCAGCCTCCTTGCTGTGTTATGCTAAAGAGGCTCTCTGCCTTGTCTCTGACAAGAAATGCAGTTCTGCATTAAATCATTAAATTTTACATTAAATCATTTAATGCATGGTTTTAAAGTGCTACTTTGATTATGTGTATCAGAGGTTAAAATACAGAAGGAAAGGACAAAGGGAAAAGAAGGCTTTTTGTCAGCTTTCAACATACACCTTACTAGATATCTTAAAGAAAAAAATTTGTTTTCCATCTGACTATGCATGCAACCATAAGTTATAGGCAAAAAGCCTATGCAAGGTAAATAAAGTCCTTTTGAAAAAGGTCAGTCTCAAGTTTCAAATCCTAAAACTAGAATTTTACATCTTTATTTACCAGGAAATTAAAAGAGCCATTCTATACTTATCTATTTGAATATATGACAGTGTTGAAAAAAATTGCACCATTAATCACACAATGGAGAACTGCTATTTAAATCACACTGAGATCTCTCATGACCCTTCCTGCAAGAGTACTAAAAAATAAAATCCTCTTTTCCTTTTTAGTAGAAGGGAAGTCTTCAAATCTACTTACACATAAGAAGTTTCAGCCCCATGATACAGCATACAGTGCAGGGTAAAGCATTGTTTCTCTTAATTCTGAATTTCTGGAAACCAGATTCCATTCTGCATTATGGCTCAAGTTACCACTGAATTTGCTAACCAAAATTACATTTCAGAACATTGATAATTAAGTCTATTTTCAATGTAAAATGCCTCTTAATTCCATTTCCATTTGAAAATGGCTAGTTTAAAGCTCTACCAATAAGCCTTACTAGCCCTTGTGTTAGAACTTTTTCCCCTTTGAGATAGGTGCATAGATACAAAAAATATCAAATCTTCCAGTGTTGAACATGAAAGAATTCAATTTATTTTGGTATCTTAAAGCATCTTATCAGTTTATAATTGTGTTTCCAAAGCAGCAGTCTGTTTTAAGGTCTTAATTGGCACAAACCTGCAACCAGCAGTTTATCCACTGAATCCACTGAAACAAAGATTTGTCTCTCAATCTTTTAGCTATAAATCACATCCTGATTTCTGAGAGTATTTTCTCTCCTTTAAGGCTTTATGTTTAGCTCCCAAACACGCCTTATGATCCCTTGATCTAGAGGGCCGAAGAAAGAAGTTATGGAGTCCCCATGGCTATGCTGAAAATGACTTTTGAGTAATTTAGTGATGGAAACAATCACTGGATATCCTTTGATAATCGCTCAAGTCTTTTTCATCTGATATTTCTGAGGAGGCTCAAGAGGTACATGGTTGTTTTGTTTTCCAATTCCATTTCTTCACATTTGCCAACATCACTTTATGGGGATATTAGGAGAATGACCAAAGAAGCGGAATAATTATCTCTGCTCTCTGTAAAGATTGTCCACTAAATTTCATTCTTGCTAGAGAAACCAAATATTTCATGCCAAAAAATTTTATTTCTTATAACTTTTTCCGAATTATTCGGTGTTTAGAGGAAGGTTTTATGGGGCATGATACAACAGATATAATACTAGAAAGGTAGCAAAAAAAAGCAAATTTTACAGCAGAAAAGAATATTTGTAGCAGATGATAATCTGGTGTTTACTACAAGAGTCTTGTTAATCCAGAAACCAGAAAATATATTAAAAAACCAGACCAAAACAGAAACAAACAAACAAACAAAAAGTCAGAGCAGTACCTGAGTCACTGACTTTTCTACCTTGAAGAATGCTCCTTCTACAGAGAGTCTTACATAAAGGACCAGATAGAAACATTTTAGGAACTTTTGTTCTTGCCTTCTTGTGTTCTTCATCCCACCTGTCTGTTTTTGGAGAGCTTTTATGCCTTGGAGGTAATATCAGAAAATACAATAAAATGATAATCAGCATATTTCATGACATGATGGTTGCACTGTGGTAGAAGGAGTGAATCATGTTGAAATCCATGAGTACAAAATGACCACGTGTACTAAATTTCAGCAGAAGTTGCATTGTGAAGGATCTTACACTTCTTATTCAGACTTCAGAATGACACTATCTCAGATCAGAAAGGTTATTCAAGCTGCAAACGAACATGATTCTCGTCAGATTTTAGACCAAATGTGCAGAAATGCCATGTCATGCTACCTTTTAGAAACTTATCAGGTATTTGCCAGCAGATTAACAAATTACTCTTCTATATGTCATCAAAATAATGCATTCACTACAGAAATTTGTCTAAGCGGCTTGAACAGAGAGTCATTGTATCTTAAGTTCCAATTAATGCCCCATGTCTGAAAAATGAAAAGGGTCCTAGTAGTGATATCTCATACAGCTTCATATCTATCATTGTATATGGTAGTAGATATTTTCAAACCAATTTATGGGAGTCATAAAATTCTTTCATTTTAAGAACCTAGACATGAAAATGGCGAGCTATACCTGGGAAAATATATAATACCTGGGAAAATTTTGTGATAAAAATAGGAATTATCCAAGATCCTTTTCATATCTGTTCACATGAAATTATGTGGACCTATATCTTTCTACTTTCTACTTTTTCTATAGTCAAAGTCTTAGATCAGGTTTAATTCACTATTGCATTGTGAAAGTTCATACTATTGCACCTCTTTGTAAATAAGTGTGTGATCTACATGCAGTCAATGCCAAATCAGTGTCAAATCTGGTCTATCAGAGTAATTCATCTATTGGGATATAAGTAATACAAGAGCCAATGTGCTCTTATATTCATGGTCAGTGACTAAGATACCTTTGCGTGCATTGGGTATATCCTGAACCAGCTTGGAATATATGAGATAAACTAGGTCCTAGATATTTGTATGGTTACAGTCAGGGTCTGTGATGATATTGCCAGCAAACTCAGAAAAAATTGAATGTGCACAGAGATTACTGCCACTACTGAATGACCTGATCAAAGCAAGGCTGAGGTCCACTGGAGGAACGAGAATGAGTCATGTGGATTTGGGGTAGAATCCTTTCAAAGTCCTTTTGTGACTTTGGGATACTTAACTCTAAAAAAAGAACTCCAAACAAAGAACTCCACAAACGCAAACATGTTTGCGTTCTTTAGAACTAAGTTCACCAACAGTAATGAACTGCTTTGCTGTATGGATCCAGAACTGTTTTCCACAAAAATGGTAGTATTTTCAGATGTGCTAATTCATGGTGCTAAAATGTGCCTAATATATTGTGTGCATGATATATCTCCTCAACTCTCATGGGAGCACAAGTCAAGAAATGGGAAAAGTAGATATTTTATTTCCCATATATTCCTACTTCCAACAAATTGCTATTTTTCTGTCTCTGTAAGAAATAATATTTGCCACCATTTCAAGGTGATGATATAAAGTTATTTTTCCTTTCATCCTCTGTCTTTTCAAAGGTTTGGCTGTTGCTGGAGGTTTTTCCCCTTTTTTTAAGCCTATGTGGTACAAAAATCATATCTAATGCTGGTGATTAAAACTGAGACATTTCATAGCGAAGCTTCTGCAAAGAAGGAAATTGCACAAACAAGCAGAGTTATCTGTCACCACACGACAAAGTTCAAGTCTAAGAAGCTTCTTATTAAATACAATCGACTGAACGAGAGATAGATTAGATCTTAATAGCAGAAAAAGTCGGCTATAAACCATAGCCTTCTCTTACAATATAAAAGGCTCTCCTTTTTAACACTCTATTATAAAATGCAGTAAAACAAAATAAAAAATGGTAGTGGGAGAAACAACAATGTTTCTTCTTTACTCAGAACACAGTGAACTGTGTTAATATTTTTAACGTTCACTTTCTATCAAGGTCAATTTATTTTTGTTATTGTTGTTATGAAAAGGCAACCTAGACAAAAATATATCTGGCCATTTTCCTGATTTCTGTAAGGTTACTAATGTTTCATAACCTCTCTCTAATTCTCAATCTTGTAAGCAACTTTGGCAATAATTACTTGATATATTTTTCAGTTAGGTTATTTAAATGTTTCTCCTGAATGATGTTAAATATATTGTCTTCTATTGGAAAAATGTAGAATACAATTCTATAACTAAAATGTGAGTTTAGAGAAGAATTGGATTTCTACAGTTTAGGAAGCACATATTTTTAATTTATTTCCATCCTGAAATGTAAAGAATGTTTTTCTTCAGTTCTTCAGAAAAATAAAATCCCCCAGTATCATATCAGGCAGAATATTTAATTTGAAACTTCAAAATATTCCTTCTTGATTAACATACGTTATTATTTAGAGTATGCAATAAATATGTATATATTATACTATTGTCTTAAGATGTATTTGAAGAACTCCTGAGTGGTCATTCAGTTCATATTATTTTCTCAAGCCTCCTTTGACAAGAACTTCAAAGGACACTGAAATGTTATGTAAGCATGAGGTCACAGTAGGTATCTCATTTCCTTCTTATTTCATTAATATAAATTTTATTATCTTACAAGATTTATATTATTTTTAGCATTATTCTTTGATTTTACTGAAACATTAGGCTGTGACTTTTTTATATATTTACCAAATATATCACCAAATACATTTCTAACTGAAAGAATAAATAGCATAGTGTAAGTTAGATGTCACAAATTCGAGTTTTAGGGGAGATTTTGTAGCCTAGTCTGTCCTTTTACATACCAGCATAGCTCTGTAATAACTTCTTGGTTTAGTATTTACAGCTAGAAAAACATCTCTAGGCTCAGGTAAAATGCTTGCCTCTAATTGATCTTTGCAAAATGCAGGAAGACTAGTACTCCTGGTAACTATTCACATCTTTGTTATGGATCTCCTGTGTGATGTTGAACAAACTCCTTTCTTGTGTTCCTACTGCCTTTACACAAAAGAAGTATGAAGTAACAGCTATCCCATTTGAGAAGCATTTTAAAATCACTGGCTATTGAATAGAGTAGGAGATCTGGGAATTGATTCTTTACCAAGGCTTTATGGAACTTCATAAAAGTTGGCTAAACATCTGGTCAAGCATTATTACCTCTGCAGTTGTGAGACCTGCCCTCCCAAGCACAGATCTTCTGAGTGATATGGGAAGAGCTGTATGAGCTCTGAAGGAAGATCACAGAGTGGGCACAGGAAGTTCCAGGTAAACTGCTGGAATTAATACTGGAACAGAAATAAAAGTAATTGAAAAGACTTCTCATCAGAATGTAATTTGAATGTTTCTTACATAGACTAGAATGACTGCTTATAAAATTGTACTAATTTCAGTGTTTAGTAAACTATGTATGCCATTACATTTTCATGTTTGATACTGACATTTCTGAGAACTTTTCGGGACCTTAAAAAAAAAGAAGTAGAAAGTTCACAGTTATGAAATGTAATTGCCTCTTTTGAAAAGGTGTGAGAATTCTACAACTCTACTATACTTCTAGTACCTCCTCTATATGAACTCCTAGGGTCTTATTAGAGATACAGGAGAAAAGCAATTTGCAGATCATCAGATATTATCTTTTCTATTTGCATGATAAAGGGATTAACAGATTTTGCAAAAACCCCTTTACCTGTCAGACTGGGAGGTAAACTATCAAACTGTTAAAGAAATTACCAAAGCAGGTAAGCACTGAACAACCCCATACTGGATTTAGAGAGGTCCTGCATAGGCTGGAGTTGCTATATATGAACAGATCAATTGTAACAACAGGGACCTTCTCCTCACAACTCCTGGACATACCAGTGTCAGCATGTCTACATATATATATTCACTATCGTAAGCCCTAAAACACACTTTAGAGAACTGTACTTGGTTGCTGTTTCTTTTACAGTTTCATTTTCTGGGAACACAGTAAGACAAATGTTGGAGATATAGAAAATCTCAGTCTAATAAATATATAGAAAAATAAAGAAAGAATTATCTTTATAGCAACACAACTAGGAACACTTTAATCAGGAATAGTTTCAACACAAAGCAGCAAGAAGCATAGATATAGTTCATATTCTTTTTGACCGTGAACATTCTATCCTTGTCACATCAGCTGGTTAGAGTATTTGGGCTTTTGACCCAATAGGAAAGGCATATGGGTCACAAGCTTCCAATTTCTCACTGCTTGAAATATCTTCATTCCAGTAAAGAGAGTTTCCTCAAGTCTATCATGAATAGAAACGTGAACAGATTAGCCTCTCATATGCATAACCACGCTTTGATAGAAATAGGATGAAGTGTGTGAATCTGAAGTGTTCTGAACAGACTTAAATCTGCATCTAGAACATTTAATGTGGTTAGCAACTTCGTTGGTGAAAAAAAAATAACTAAACAAAATCAGAATAAAAATTGTGAAAGAAAACAAATTCAGAATAGCAAATTATAGAAATAGGAATAAATGGGAGCTACAACTTCAGACATGATTAAAATTTTTTAAAAAATCTTTCTCATCTGTCAAAAGGGAATGGAAACTTGCATGCACTGAGAACACTATCTCTTTGTGGCATCTTTTGTCACTTTGCTATGCTTTTAGGAATGATGGTATAATATTCATTAAGTGTTTTAGGAAAGGAGACCACTGCAAATAGGTACATTAAATTCACCTACCAAAGCGATGGTTTCATATATTAATGTCAAGACCTTGCACTACAGCCAAATGAATTCACAGTAGATTAGTGACATCTAAATTGCCAATTACAAGAAATTGTGACATATTTTCCCATGATTTTTTTTTCCTCCTACAATAATGAACATGCACATGATTTGTAAAAAAATTAAAAAACATCTTAGTAGTCTATCTTGAATTTTTTCCTGAAATCATGTTCTCTATAGAGTGATTTAGTGTGAGTTCAGGATTAGATTAGGTCAAAAAGAGTATTATCACTGGGGTAGATAAAATATGCAAGAGCAAGCCCTCTGTTTGCACTGCTTCCCTATACCAGACAGACTCTGACAGAATCATTACTTCTTTCAATATTTTCTAGTCAGCTCCTGAGCTCTCCAGCAGAGGTAACCTTTTAAAAAAACCCAGTGGAGTAATGCAACAGATGGTGCTTATCTCTGTCAGAAAGGTTCTCTAGGCAGTGCTTCAGCACTGTCTTTTCCTCTCTATAAAGAGTGAGGCCTGGAAAGAAGAGTTGGCAGCACACCTGAACATGATGAGATTGAGAGGGGCCTGGACTTGAGAAGTCAGGTGCAACAGAAAAAGTGACTCTACGTCCTCACAAAGTTATTAGCTAGCAAGGCTGTGAAAGAGATTTAAATTATCAAAAAATGAAACAAAATATGGCTAAATACATGTCACAGTTAAGACAGAGTTGCCATATGTGAATTTTAGGTTTGTTATATATTTGACTAATTAACAAAATGGCCTTTAGGATTCTCTAGTAGATTTCTTCAGTAAAAAAAATAACCAAACAAACAAACAAACAAAACAAAGAACAACTCATAGTGAAGGACATCCTCAGCAAGACTTGCTGAAAAATGATGCAAGTAATTTGCTTTGGGATTTTCACAGCTAGTCTCCTCCAACCTGAGCATCTTTTTATCCAGCATGTGGAAACGATATGTCAAAGGTCTAACAAATATTTGAAATGTCATCTGGAAAAGAGGAACACTGAAATGGAATATATATCTAGTTAAAAATTCTTTCTGAAATAAAACTGATTTTTTTGTCATATTTTTTTCATTATTATGCCATCCACGTTCTAGAGATGTCAGGGCCCTGCAGATATTAAGTTCCATGTGAACAATAAAGACAAAGAGAGGTCTGGGAATCTAGGCATGCCAAGCATTGTTAATTGTTTTTATCTTTAAATAAAAAGTATTCAGGAAAAAAGCAAGGGTGTAGGGTAAATTTTGTGTCTGTGTATGTTTGTGTGTGTATGTAAACTTATTGGATCACTGTTATTAGCAACTGGTTACTGCTTCTACAGCAGTAACTACAGCAAGTAGAAAAATAGAAAATGGATAATCCGAAAGAATTTTAAGGTGGGTTTGCACCCTAAAAACTAGACTGAAACCTAAGAAGCAAGGGAGTCAAAAGGTATCACATGTACTGTCAATAAACTGCTTTTTACTTACCAGCCAGTCTCAGGGGACGATAGAGGTGAAAGGGTTTCAGAAAGGAGAAGCATAAATAAGTGTATAGTCACAGAAAAAGAAGAAACAAAACATATGGTGAAGCAATGAAAATAAATCCACACTGTAAAATAACACCCAAGGAAAGCAGACAGCTGGGAAAAAAAGAATAATACCAATATGATTTTCAAGAGTTAAAAAAGAAGCTCTCTAAAAGGAAAGATGTTTATATGCTGTTTAAACAAAAAAAAAAATCAGCTTAAAGCCTGCCTGTTTTTTTCAATAAGGTATGGTGTTTAGGGTATGCCAATTTCTCTACCAAATGCTACCCAAACTAGTGATGCAACAAAGGTTAAGTCTTTGAGTTACAAAGTGATCTGACTAGGAACCCATTTAAATCTGGGAGCTGGAAATGGAGTCTGAATAAGACAAATAGATATTATGAAAAGAATTTTTTAGAGAATGATTGTGAAATATTATTATCTTTATAAATATTAAAAAAGGGGCAGTAATACTTTAAAATATGATGTCATTTCAAATAGAATATTTGATCATTTAGTCTCTATATGATTTGTAAATAACACTGTTTTACATAATTTGACAAAGAAGATCCATGTTGAAAATTTCTGCATTTGATGTTCAATGCATATTATTAAGAGGGGGGGAAAAGCACATAAATGGATAAGAAAAACAGAGGAAAATGCGAGAAATTTACTGAAGTCCAAATATAGAGTTAAATTTCAGAATGCAGATGTCTGAAGTTCTAATAAAACCGATTTAATAACAATTCTCAGTGCTTATATCTATATGTCTAGACTATTATTCTATTAAATTGGATTAGTAGGAAAAGTTTTTTGATTGTTCAGTCCAAGAAATTCACCTTTGCCTCTGAAATTTGCTATTTGTTGAGTGAAAGGGTGTTCATCTTTTTTTCCTGTTATAATATCTAACTCATACATCATGATTAGGTTTACCCTTGCCTTAATTCTAGGAACAAGTGGTTGGCTAATACAGTAACATACACAGCAGCCTAAAGAAATCAGCCAGTCAGGGAACTAACGGGGGGGGGGGGGGGAGGGAAACCAGACCGTTATGATCTGGACCTCCAACTGAGATCATTGTAAACACATATTTCACTTCTTTTCTTGTATAATTCTGAGGTATACTATTAATTCCCTATAAATGGGTCAGTCTTCTACAGTCTTCATTGAGAAGTGTATTTTCTGGCATGGAAAGATCATTATGGTATTTGACATTTTTAGAATCTCAGAAACTTCATCATGAACAGATACCCAAATGTTAGTCTCTGAAAGCACTTCCTGAAAACTCACTGAATGAAGTGCAGCAAGGTTTAGAGAGACAAGGTGTAGGAGAGTTCCTGAGAAGAACATTGTGCAAAAGAGACATCATTAACAGAGCAAAACTAGCCTACAAGTTTTCACATTATTTTCCAATTTTGTGGACACAGTAACTGAAATGCAGCAACAAATAATATATTTTCTTATATATAAAATAATAAAATACTTTTCTTAATTTTATTTTACAACCATGAAGCATACACAATCTGAAAGTTCAGAGAATTTAAGTTGTTTTTCCTAGTTATGACTGCTGTAAGACATAAAAGACTTTAAAGTCTTTGAAACTTTATTTCCTGACAGTTTAGAATGTTTGAGAAGTAATCAAGAGAACATTGTTGTTGTTTTACCATATGTAAGTACCTGCCACTGAAAAAATATTGTATTTTACGATAGCATAGCAATATGTTATTTACAATAAAATATAACTGCCATATAGTTATACCTATATAAAGATAAACTTTATAATAGTGCGATCTATAAATAATGGAAAGTCTATATTGTGAATATAAGCTCAGAAGAGCTTTTTACAAGAATAACATAAACCTCAAATAACTACTGAGAAATGGTATGACAAAAATTATCTGTAGTAGCATTTTTATTTTGGCACCTTTTGACATCAATAGTTAAGTACTTACATTGATAAATACAGAAGATTACAGTAACACAAGAGTTGGAGTGGCAAACAAGCCTCGGTGGAGACTGTTAAACACAGGCCCCTGAGACACCAGCACATCGTCAGCATCTCTAGTGCTTCCCCGAGACAAAACACCAACACTTTTAGATTTCACTTTGACCTCATGGTCTCCCATCACTGTGGAAATATTTGAAACAGGTGAAAAATGTTTCCAAAGAGAGGCATACATCCCTCCCAAGCACACACTGACTTCACATCAATCCTTCAGGCTCATCCAGGGAGCTACTAGTTCAGAGAGCTGTGTCTCTCATATTTAGATGTCTAAAAGTTAGGCATTCAATCTAAGATAGCCAGGTGGGCTCCATGGGCAGCTGAGCCAGAGACAGGGCAAATTCAGCACTTTCTAGCAATAGTTGTCACAGCAAGGGCATTCACTGAAAGAGGGTTCTGGGGTGAGAGGGTTCTGTGCAGGGGTTCCCAAGACCACCAACACCCAAGCAACAGCCTTGTGAGGACTCAAGGGCCCTCATCAGACAACCAGGCAAAGGGAGTGTAGTGTTGAGAGCAATTGAGGGACTTTCAATGGCTCCAGAGAACACAAGTGACTCCAGGTGCAATGAAGAGGAGTGGCATGTCAGTGAGGATGTGGCACAACAGATCGCACAGCAGTTCACACAGCAGTTTGTGCAGGCAGGGTGAGCAGGAAGGGCTTCTCTCTGACCATCTGGGAGCAGCCAATAAAGTCAGAAAACAGATTCAGTACCTCATAAGGAAGAGCAAAAACATCCTTGCAGCCCACATCTTATTAAACATACTAGTTTAAGCTTCCTTAGTCATAGTTTTGGCACACCGTAAAGCTCAATCCCTTGTAGCTGCAGGAGTCACTGAACCAGCCATGTCAGAAGGTTCCAGTCAGCCAGAACTTCTGATGGCAGACACAGCTCTCCAGGTCACAGGTTGCCAGGATGCCCTTTGTGAGGCTGGGGCAGATAAACAGGTATTTTGCAGAAAGTGTACTGTGGTTGAAAAACCATGTCGCCAGGTGAAGGAGCAACAGGAAGAAGTGAACAGTGTTCGGGTGAACGAGCTAGAGATAGACCAATTATTTTCAGAGACACTATAGTCTGAAGACTCTTGGGAATCTCGAACCTCCATTGTAGTGGAGAAGCAAGTGGACTCAGAACCCTGCAGGGTGATTAGTAAAAGAAATGTTAGTCAAGAGCCTGTTATAGGTGAAGGTCGGAAGCAGGTCACTACCAGGAGGGTTCCTCCTTCTCAAACTTGACAGGTAGGACTGGTGCCTTCTACAACAGGTATGACACTCCAAAACTAGAATGCCACACAACTGGTAAGGTGGGTGAAGGTCCTTCTGGGGTAGTGGTGCCTACTAGAACAACATCACCTTTACCCCAAATCAAGACCTTCTCTGCCAAGAGAAAAAGCAGGGTAGTTGTAATAGGACACTCCCTCCCAGAGGGCATGGAGGGCCCAATATGCAGACTGGGCCCAACTCACAGGGAAGTCTACTATCTCTCAGGAGAGAGACATTTTCTCCCTCAGATAAGGGACATTACTGGAAAACTCTCCAGCCTAGTAAGACCCTCTGATTACTATCCACTATTGGTTGTTTAAAATGGCGGCCACCAAATAAGAAAGAGAAGTCTGAGGACAATCAAAAGGCACTAAGGGGCCTGGAAGGATTGGTAGAGGGATCAGGAATATGTGTAGTAATTTCTTTGATCCTTCTGGCGGTGAAGAATAATACTGAAAGGAATAGGTAGATCCATCAGGTCAACAAGTGGGTCTGAGATTGGTGTACTCAGAAAAAATTGGGTGTTTTGACCATGGAACGATCTACTAAACACCTGTTCTACTGGCACCTGATGGAATGCACATACCTTAGAGGGAAAAAGTTTTCAAGCACAGGAAGAAGTGGGAATTGTTGAGAGAGCTTTAAACTAGTCTGGAAGAGGGAAAGGAACAAAACGAGGTTCACCAGTGATGAGCACTGGGATAGTGCACCAAAACGTCGAAGAAATGAGCACTCAAGGATCGTTCAATGGGATCCCTCAATCTGCCTCAAGAGGTGTTGGATACAATATATCACACCCGAAAGTGTTTCTACACCAATGCAGGCAGCATGAGGAACAAAAAAGAGAAGCTCAAAGCTTTGGCCCAGTCCCAGAGATTTGACATCATTGGCATCAGTGGAACCTGGTGGGATGAGACCTGCGACTAGAGTGCCCTCTTGGATGATTACAGGCTCTTCAGGAGGGATTGGCAGGGCAGAAGAGGCGGAGAGGTGGCACTGTATGTAATAGAACAGTTAGAATGTATGGAGCTCACAGTTGGCACTGGCACTGTTAAGAGCCTCTGGGTAAGAATCTCCAAAGATGGTGAAAGGCCTCAAGGGGAAGCTGTATGAGGAGCAGCTGAGGTCACTTGGCCTATTCAGCCTGCAGAAGAGGAGACTGAGGGAAGAGGTCATTGCAGTCTACAACTTCCTTGTGAGGGGAAGAAGAGGGACACACACTGATCTCTTGTCTGTGGTGACCAGTGACAGTAACCGAAGAAATGGCCTGAAGTTGTGTCAGGGGATGTTTGGATCGAATATTAGAAAAAGGTCTTCACTCAAAGGGTGATTGGGCACTGGAACAGGCTCCCCAGAACAGTGGTCACAGCACCAAGCCTGGTGACTCTTGGGGATGGTCCTGTGCAGGTTTAAGAGCTAGACTTGTTGATTCTTGTGAGTCCCTTCCAATTCAGCACACTCTGTGATTCTGCAATTCTCTATCTCTCTGTCTCTTCCTCTTTTCTTACTGACACTAGAGGGAAGCTACTTGGCTGACTCATAACAGGCATATGTACCTCACCCTTACCACCTCCTCAAATTAACTGAATGCAACATCAAATCCACAAGCTGTTTTTATGTAAATAAAAGCATTTCCAAATATGTTTCATGCAAAATATTCACTATTAACCTCAATTCTGACTAAGACTATATTTCTAAATATCAGACCACCCCACAGGATGTGAATGCCATTTTCTTGACAATAATCCTTACTTCTAATGTGTTGCATCATATCCAGATATAGAATTAGCTTCATGCAGAAATGTGTAAGACAAACACAAGAGGAACAAAATACTTTATATCTTTAACATGAAGTTTCACAGGTAGCATTTCTGATTATCAGTTCTACTACAGTCTCCTGAATGAAATGCTGTGTCAATTGCTTTATTTTAAAGAAAGAGAGAAAGAAACAGAATGGAAAGTTAGCCTGACATCGAGTTTATTGCTTACCTGAAAAATAGTATCCACAGATATACAAATAGCTACATACATATCCTTTTTTATTTTTATTTTTTTCTTCCAGTATTCACTTTGGCTCTGTATTACGGCAGCAATATAGCAACTACTTAATACTTATGCAACGCTTGGAGGTTTTGTTTTAAATAAGTTTAAAAATCATACAAAATTAATTACATTCAAGGAGAAAAAGTTCACAACTTCACTACTAAAAAAAAAAAGAGAGAAGATAATCACTAGGTGCCTTTATTGTACTGTCGATGCACATAAATTACTGTCTCTCACTGGTATAAGAAATTGGTCCTTATTGTCTGTGCTATAATGTGCCAGATACACAGAAAAGTATCAAATAGTCATCGGAATGTAACGAAGTTCAGGGAAGAGGGATGGGGAGAACGGGAGGGAAAAAATCCAAACAACTAACCACAAAAAAAAAAAAAAACACACAAAAAAAAATATTTCCAGCAAAGTCTTAAGAAGTAGATTAAAACTTCAAATAATTCCCTGAAGAAAATGCTTCCTTTTTATTAAAATCAATATGCATGGAAGATGTTTCAAAATGAATAATTGCATACCTTATACTGAGCACATGTGTGTAAGTATAGAATTACGTCTATAGATAGATCTTCCTAATACTTATATAAAACTCTTCACATTGGAAGAGTTTTTTCAGAGCAACACTTATAATTAGTATTTTTTATAACTATTAAACACATATTTGTAACTGTTTAAGAACTTAGATTTAAAACAATGCTAGTGAACTAAAAAGGACAGACGGGGTGATGAAATAAGTAATTTTAATGTTTTACCATAAACACTGAAAGATGTATGGTAAGCTTCAAATACTCATAACTATTTGCCTTTTCTTTCGGAAAGCCAGTAGTAGCACTGCTGATGATAAAAGTTGGTGTATCTAGTCTTATTAGAGGGATTCTGTTTTCTTTGCAATAGGAACTTTCCAGGCACTGATACTTCAGATGCAAGCCAAGATCTATTAGCAGATAGCACTGAGAAGCTGCAGGCTAGGTAGGGTCAGAGTAATGACTCTTATGATTGACACTGTTAATGACATTTCCCCAAGTTCTTGCTCTAGCTAGTATTCACTGCTGTGGCTTTTTGCACATTACACTGCATCAGTGGGGGGGGGGGGGAGAAAAAAAGAAAAAAGTTGGATTGCGGAGCTCTACATTTGATCTGAAAAATTTGTCAGATAAGTTGTTTTATGAAGCCATGGAGTTTCTTTTCCAAATAAGCCTGCCAACCACACAAAAAATGTCTTGGTTTTTGACTAGTGGTAATACATGAAGACTAAATACCAATGTCGTTAAAAATAAGTCTTCATTTTATCTGCTTCTAGCCATTCATAGGTGTTCAGTCTAGGCTGGTTATCTAATCAGTTAGCAGAGTCAGTAGAAAAAGTTAAACACTTCCAGAGAAGGAGTCAGTCCTCTTGTATAGGTGTCTAAAACAGGGTGGGGATAAATTACCAGCTAAAGACGACTTGCTTTTTTTGAATGACAAAACCAAGAAACAAATTAAATAGCTTAGACCAGATGCCAAACCTCACACAACTAAAGTTAAGTCAATCTCACGCTGAGTACCTGTATAAACAGGAAAAATAAATTGAAGAATCAGTATTGTTATGACCAAATTTTCTTTAATTTAGTGAGAGTTTTTTCCTCTTCCAGGTCTCTTAAAAGATGTAAAGATGAACAGACTTTTATTTTACTGTGCACTTTATGTTTCAACCATTACTTCTTATAACAGTAATAAAGTGACAGGAAGATTTTGTTTTGAGTTACTTTTTTTTACTGAAAAAATCAGATTTTCCTTTGACCATGCAAACTCCTTTGTTACTCACTGATCTTATTCACACATTAGGCAGGGCTTCGCAAAAGCCCACCATTACACCTCAGAACTGCAGAGAGAAGTCTGGAGTCTTTGAAGGTTTCCAGGAATTTTTGAAGATATGTTCTGGTGACCCCTTTCCAGAGCCTACTGGGGTCACTGGAATTTTTTGCATGTACTTCAAAAGGCTGTGGATCAAATCACACCCACTCCACCTCTCATATACAAACCTATGCTTTTTTCAAAAAGAGTTTTGTAATATAGAATTGAAGGAAAATTTAAATCAACTGCAAAGAGATACTAAATGCTCCCAGACTGCCTGATTAAGCTGAGAATATACGAGCTTCACCATGTCTCTATACTGAAATTTGCTTTGCTATTCCATGATAGAAAGAAATGTGTGTTTAACATTCTATAGACGTCTGTGCCATGCTGATCTTCAGCCAGAATGAATAATTCTAAAAGGCTGATGTTTGAACACATACTACAGCACAGCAGAATTAAAGGTGAAAGTTCAAGTGCTGCAATTTCAAACTATTGATCAATGGTAATTTTTGGCACCCTTGGGTTACTCATGCTGGCATATGGCAAGCAAGCAAACCATGAAGGTTAAATATGAATCATCAGTACCAATGTAACTCACCTTCTTCAGTTTCCTTTCTTTACTAAACTGTTGATATTAGGTGGTCTTTTTCCTGCATGATTTTGTGTACCACAGCAGTGCATATTTTGAAGACCATGTCTTATGAGCAAATCAAATTTGAGAGAATGCAGAAAAGGAAAGCTGCTTATCTGTTTATTGACAGATGAAGAACTGTTTTCTCAGCTGGTAGGGAAAATACAATGCTTGTTCTGGTGCCTCTTTGCCTCTAAACAGATTTTCAGCATAAAAACTTGTGGCTAAACAATGTCCTTACTAAAGCTGAAGATTAAACTTTACTACTTACCCATTAATAAAAAATAATGGGGCATATGTACACTAGTTATATGATTCTGTTTCTAGGAAATTCACTTCACCTTAGAGACATCTCAGTGATGTTTTGATTATTTCTTCACTTGTCTTACAATCATCATACTTTAGAGGAAAGATATGCTGTGACAACATAAGCATCCAAATATAGTTTGAAAAAAAAAATCTTTAAACTTATATTGAGTGGCTTTATTTCAGAGTTGAAAATAAAAATGAAAGTTCTCATTGCACCTTAACAGGAGAGATATATAGTTTATAATTACAAAGCAACAGAAGTAGGTTTAATACGTGTCTAAGAGAACTTTTAAACCACAATTTATATTTCAAATCCCATTTGGAAGTTTTAGGGGAGGGTATTTTTTTTTTTGTTCTGGTTCTTTCTTAAAAAATTGTGTGTGAGATCAGCAAAGAACAGTAATTGACTGAAGCTGCAAATGGAACCTGGGATAAAACAAAGAATGTATGGGAAATGAAAATAAAAATGTTTTGCCTTTCCATAGTTCCACCAGGGAGGGAAAGTAAAAAAAAAAAAAAAAAAAGAGGGAGATAGAAAAAGGAAATGCAAGTCCATTTTCATATACACAGACATGTCTTACATAGTTTTTTGCATTTTAAGAAAAATAACACTAATGGTAGCAAAAACTGGATTTTTACTGGATAAAAGTTACAATCGTTCATGTAATGGGATAAGTGTGGACACAGGAAAGTCAAAGCCCCAAATTTAATTTTTTCAACGAACCAATGTATTCATCATAGTTACTTGACTATTGAAGTCTCTGGTGTCTCATGTGCAGTGCCTTAACAGTGTTCTTTTCTACATCATAGTATTAATTATTATTAATTTCCTCTCTCTCTCTCTCCAGTGACATGGTCCAAGATGGAGAGAATGCCACTTCCTCTTTGGCAGCCAGGACTACTGGTATGTACTCCTTCTCCCCCTGCCCCCCACTCAGCTCCAGCAAGGGATTTCCTCTTAAAGGAAGAGTTTCTCCAAAATAATGCTGGAAAAGGGCAATAAAATACTAAACTGACTTTAACTGTGACAGACACACTTACCTAATGAATATGATGACATAGGATTGAGGTATTACAGCTCTATCTGGGAAAAATAAAAATTGAATAAATTAAAATAAAATACAAAAAAATTCAAAAGATTGAAAAAACCCTATCCTTTCCTTGACAGAATTCCAAAGACATATACCTAAAGTAACGCATTGAGTAACTTTTTTCATAGGCATGTAGGAGAAATAAATTAGAAGTTATTTTTAATCTCTGTGAAATTGTTTAGAATAATTTTTCTCCCAGTTCTTGGGAAAAATTCCCTAACAATTTATTTTTTTCCTTTAATCCTTTCACTTTTTAAAGAAAAAATTTACTTACCTTTTTCCTTTCATTAAAATCTTTATTCTTCAAGGATTCAGCACCATAATTCACCTCTCTTTGAAGAATGTCTTCATTACTGTGTTATAAAACTTTCTTAGCAGACAAGATGGGGTGAAGAGATGTTTCTTCCTACATCACCACAGAAGTGTACAATGAGGATAAAACTAAATCCAGATGGTGTCTTCTGCCAAAAGAAGACCACATCTATTGGAGGCTAGAGTCATATACACTTACCTCCCTTCCTTTCTCATTGAGTTTATTAATTCATATGATGTAGAAGAAAATCATCTGTGACAGTTTGTTCTACTACTGCAAGTCTAAATGTTAGCATATTCTGGTTAAAAAAGTGAATCAAATCCTATCAGGAAGAAAATTATATTAACCCCTACATTCCTGTACTGTGGATATGTGCCCTAGCTCAAGAAGATTATGGCACTAAAGAAGATGTAGTAAATTACGTGCTAGCAGCAGGTGCAAGTCTCAGGTAGGTACATAACTAATCTAAGTCCATATCTCCTACTCTACTGATTTTAGTTTGAGAATTCTGCTTTCATACTGGGTAAGTACTTGAGGTCCTGCTCAGTGCACGGCACAAATCCTTTCATTTCTACACACAGTGCTATCTGAATAGCATTCTAGTTGCTTAAAACACTTTTTCATAAACAGTCCAAGCGGTTAACAGACTGACAAAGGCTAAAAGTAGCTGCTGCTTAGACTCTATTCATTAGACTCCTTTCCCATTTATCTATATAATCTTCCCCATAAATACAAAGAATCTAAAGAAATAGATTTAACACAAAAAGAGTTAGCAAAGATAACAGCAATCATCTCACATTGTGCAGGATGACTGTTGAAACTGTATGTTTTATTACAAGTTATATGAAATCTCTTTCATTGTCCTGCAGTGAAACAAATGGTTTTTCATCCTCCTGCTAGGAAAGATCTACAGCCAGCTCTGTCTTCCATCTCTGTCCGAAGCAATTAGTAGAGAGAGCACAGCTTGGAACCTTCCTAGACATTTGGAAGCCTATATACATCGTAACTCTCAAATTCTTCAGAAATTAAACAGGCACTGAACAAGCACGGACTATAATCTGGAATATGTTTGACACGTTCCTATGATTAACGTATTCTGGAAGATTGTGGTTTCAAAGGGAAAAAAATAAAAGAGAAAAAAAATGAAAAAGAAATTGAGAAAAAGATGAGGAGGGAGAGGAAAGAAAGAAAGAAAGGAAGGAAGGAAGGAAGAAAGAAAGAAAGAAAGATCAGTATCCGTGTTTTTCTTTCCTGTGAATGAAGAAATTCTTAGGAGTACAATGGGAGTATTTCTGTCTGCTGTACTTTACAATCATCCAGAAACTGAAGGTTTTATAATGTAGGATGACTCCCTAGCCCTAGTTGATGAATGGCTATAATTTTCCATTGGACATCCTGAATCATCTAGCTTGCCATGGCAAGGAAGCTCTCTAACTCTGAATTGAAGCTATAATTCTAAAATGTAAGACTCCACTGTGAAAGAATCCTTGTTCATGAATCCTTGACATTTGAGCACTGTTGAGGAAAAAAACCACAACTAATGTTACTTATTTACAGAGAAGAGGATTCTGAGTGAACTTAGTCATTTTAGTGCTGAGCACAAAAACCTAATTGAGGTTCAAAAGATATACAACAGGACAGAGCAGAACCCAGCAATGCACAGTACCACAGATCTGCAATGTAAAAACATTATCAAGCATAGACAACACTAAATAGGTCAAGAGATATTGATCTACATTAATAACAAGAGAGTAGTTTTATGGAGCTCTAAAACCCAGGTAAAGAAATTCCTACTCTCCTTCTTCCCCAGAAATAGGAATGTGGATGAAAGAGGCTGAAATAAAGGGATCATTCTGACTTCTCATGATGAAAAAATTAATTAAAGTTTATGTATAAAACACTACAAAGCTGTAGCATTAGCAGAACAAAATACAAAAAAACATTATTATTATTCCTATCTGAAACTTGTTTTGAAGATTGCAGTGGGACTTATAGTTGTAACTTAGTGACAGTAACCAGAGTAATGTCTGACAGAGAAAAAGAACAATGGCAGTACTTTGTAAGATGGAAAATAAGGATGAGTACTATGGTGACATGCTAATGTGTAGTCAAGATAACCTTGTGAGAGGAGGGAGGTATGGTATAGTAAGGTCACTGGACTACCTCCTTGAAGATCTGAGTTTTTTTGCTGGAGCACAACAGGCTAAATCTTCTGTGCCCTGACAGTTGCTGAAGTCCGTGGTCCATGTTCTGTGACTGTAACCAACACAGGACAAGTACCAAAATCTCTCAGTGCTTCAGTGCCTACCTCTACAGTAAAAAATGCTGCCTTTCTATAAGATGCAAGTTCACCTGTGACCATGTGTGTGTTTCTGGGATACATGTTCACGTTTCTTACTGGTTAGATCTGAAAACAAGAATACAGCAGTCACATCCCTAAACCTGACCAGATGTCCCCAGTTCCTATGGCAGTGGGCTGGACTCCAGCAGCCAGGCAGGATGTCCTGGGCCAGAGCAGTTGGAGATATTTCCTATGAAATACAAATCCCCATGTATACTGCATAAGAAATTCTGAGTCCACTAAAATGAGCGACAGAGATCCTATCACACGGTTTGAACCAGGATTTTACCACTCATGTATTTTCCATTAATTTAAAAAACTACAAATCCACACAATTAATAGAGAATAAAACAATCCAGATTTAAGTTGATATGAGTTATTTTTTACCAAGTAGGACAGTGGTCTTTTTTGACTACTAGCCAGCTGGTCAATTATTTATTGATTCACAAAGTAAATGCCAGCTTCAGCTTGGTACGCACTGAATGCCCCAAGATCCTGGCAAGCAAGTCACACCTGGAAGATTTTCAATCTTGCCAAATCAGGCAAGTGAGAAAACAAACACTAAACCTACTTTTTCCCAAGTACTAACTAGACTTTTTAGGAAGTGTAAGGTGTTATTATAAATTATAAGCCTTAATCTAGCATGTTCAAAATACAGTTACAACTAGAGCTATGTGTTTGGACTGCCAAATACTCATTCAGTTTCCATTTGAGGGCAGTGAGAAAATCTCTTTTTCCTAAGTGTCAATAAATTTGTGACCAACTCTATAAATAAGCACCAAATAGATTTTGTGGGATGGTTCGATTTCCATTAGGTTCCATCTTCAAATATTAGTGGTCTGATTTCCTTATTTTTAATTCCAATAAATGGCAGCTGCTATGAAATGTAGACTTGTGGGAGTGCTGGACTTTAAATGAAAAATTAACCGCAGATGAAACCCTAACAGCAGTTTTCTGCTTTTAAGTGACATTCAAAGCTGCATTTCAGCAAGCATCATTTTAGCCGCACTGCTGTAACAGGGACTAAAACTGTTATTCAGGTTTCCTGAAAATAGCAATACAAAGCATATATAGCTTGACTCTTTATCTTCAGAAAATTTGCCAGAATGTAATTGCATTAACTTAGAAAAAGCCTAAACATTATTTCTGTCTTTTGGAAAGATGCAGGATTAAAAAAGAGACTAATTATTCCCAAAATGGATCTGCAATTTCTGCTGCAACCTCTAAATCACAATAAATGAATGTTTAAGGAAAAAAGAGCATTGAAAATCCACATGAAAGGCACACTAAAATGAAGATCTTTAACATGGTCTTCATTAACTGCATTAAAA
This sequence comes from Chiroxiphia lanceolata, assembly GCF_009829145.1. Classification (NCBI taxonomy): domain Eukaryota; kingdom Metazoa; phylum Chordata; class Aves; order Passeriformes; family Pipridae; genus Chiroxiphia; species Chiroxiphia lanceolata. Next base: position 32,726,698 of record NC_045641.1, read on the forward strand.
ATTAGTTATATTAAATAAAGAAAAAGTATTTCCATCACTTTTAATCATGTGTCTTTAAAGATGACATGCAGTATTCAATTTAACTTATTACAAAAATACCAGTATGTGCAATATATATTTCTCAATATATACTGGTTTACCTGTAAAAGTTTAAAATATGTATTCTGAAATCTGTTAAACTACAATGACTCTGCTCCAGTGAAGTACTTTAATGACTTAACTACCATAACTACAGAAGATCCCTGCATGCATTACTGTCAAGCTAATTTATTTGAATATTTCATATTAGGTAAATCCAGAACAAATAGTTAGCACCTTCAAGACTCAGGCACAGTATTTTCACATCTCCCTTGGATCACCATTTGGGTAAAAGTGTGGTTTTACACTGGAAATGGCTATGTAAAAATCTGAATAATATTTTTCCTTTGTGTTTCAGATTGAACAATATGAATTACTTTTGACCTCTCAAGTCTGCAGGTAGTGCTGTGAAGAGGAACATCTGCAATTCTCTTTCCTTTTTTTTTGTGTCCAACATCAACAGAATTATTTGGTACATTTCAGTGGTACTGCAGATCCAACACAAGTGGCCCCAGAGTCTTCACATCTTGAGTTCCTGAAGTGGGTAATGGTAACATATGGAAGAAATATCAGCAACACAAAGCTTTTTGATTTCTTTTTCTCACATCAGCCTCCCCTGGTTGGAAACAGAGTTTGCATATATCAAAGGATATAAAATCTGAAGAAAGTATGAAGCAATTTCGCTGATTACATATATATACACATGTATGTATACAAATATATATGCAAGCTTGATGATAGAAAACAGTGTTATTCAGGTCATGAAGCTTAATTTTTGTTTCATTGAGAAAAAACAATTACTGTGTCCAAAATAATTCATTCAGAGATTGATGGTTTTTAAATGGATTAATTCATTCTATACAAGTAGGGGATAAAGACCATATTGGAGAAAATTTAAATTCAGTTCAGTCTTTCATACATTTACACATTTATGACAGAACTGGATCTCAGTAGATGGGTTAAGTCTGTATTCAAACTAATTTATACCAGAAATTCTGTAATCACTGTGATTTTGTTTGTTTGTTCTCAAGAAAGGAAATGGGGAAGACATATATAATTTGAAAGTGGTTTTTACAGAACATTGTAAGATTTTGTGTTAGGTGCATAAAACTGAATGTGAGCCCTTCATTCTTGCTGTTTAGATCACTTTTTTTGTATCTATTTTCTGTGGCAAGCAGAAGGAAAAGGAGTGTGAAAAACATTTATTCCTTTTCCATCAAATTTCTCTATCTTGAAGCAAGCAAAATGCTAAAACAAAAATTAAAACCAGAAGAGCTATAAACCAGAAAAACTATAGAACTATAAAATAAAACAAAATATGATTGTCACAGGCAAGATCTATTTCAGTACTCTAAAAGCTAAAAGTAACAACTTTTTCATTCTGAAAATTAGGCAAGGTAATATAGTGGTGCTGTTAAAATGACGTTTTGCACAACAGTTCAAATTTTGAATCTCAGGAGATACATGGTATTTCTATTGCTTATGTGCACAGGGATACCTCCCAGTCAGAGAATAGAAAAACTGTATCACAGATAGAATCTGACATATGCCTATTAAAGACTTGAATAATACATGTGAAATTAATATTAGAAATCCAATACTGGAAGGATACGAAGGCTTGTCTGAGCCATATGATCTGTTAAACATTGCATCACTTCTTATAGAGTGCACTTTAGTAGGCTGGGATCAAGCTGCCACACAGCTGTGTGGAGGACAGATTTCAGAGATCTAACTTCTATGAATCCCTAAGAATCCCCATCTTATGAAATCTGGTTTGAATAACAAGAATCATAATTCTTCCTGTGGTCAGGTTTTGTGGTTTTTTTGTTTGTGTGCTTTTATTTATTACCATCTCTGTTACATATATTTCTAGGTCTTAGTTTTCCTATACAAGATGTGCATCTTTTTTTATGTGGTAAGTTCTTAGAGTAATGGAGTTCTTTAATTTATTTTTTTATTTTCAGTCTTAAAATACAATCAGTGTCACATATGCAGAAACTGAATGAACATGACTGGATCAAAACATGACTCACTGCATTAATAGCATGCTTCTGGGCATTACAGCAGTATCTTGGAAATTTAAATGAATTCAATCAACCCTACCAAAAGTCAAAATAGATTTTCAGTCTAAACTGTGTTACTGTGATACTCCACTGTTACAAGAGTCTTAAAGACAGATTAAAAATGAGAAATTTGAAAACTGCTTTTCCATGTTTTATCAACAAACCTACAGTAGTCTCTATGAAAACTGTTATGCCCTACCTTGTGTGTACAAAAACCAAACTTTGCCAAATTTGACTGCAACATTCCAGATTCATACTGGTATAACACGAGAACAGTATTTTACTCTTTAAGGAGCCCTAATAGGGCAGATGTTCTTATTTCAGAATAATATATTGCAGGAAAGTTATCATACTCATTGTTTTTTATACTTACAGATGATGATTTTTGATTAGTTCTGCTCTTTTTATTAGTTCGGCCTAAGATGCAGATAATTTTCCCCACAGCATCTCTCACAGGGCTGTGCTTTGCATTGGTAGCTAAAAAGGTGCTGATCACTGTCGGTATTGTGACAGTCAAGAAAGACACAAGCAGTCTAGTTCAGAGCAGAATACAGCTGGTCTGCTGGCTCCCTAGCCCCCTTGGATGAGGATGTCGACCTTGTAACTTTCAAGTGTATCCTTGAGATAAGGAAGTCATGTACACAACCCTGAAGAAGGAACAGTCTTGGCATAACAAAGTGATCCACAAGGAATATTTACCCCTTCCCGCTGTAATTTCCAAACCAAAGGATGTGCTTGTTTTATTATTACGTCTGTATCATGGTTTTTTTTAATCTCAGACAGAAATTCAAGTTGTCAGGTGAATTTTCCATTGAACAATCAGCGTCTCTCCAACATTCCTGGTGAAGTTCCAAACTTGGAAAACTTTGCTGCTGTTAATCACCAGGAAATTTGAGTGACATATGCCTCCACAGCCTTACATTGTCTATTAAACTAATTGTAAAAGTCATGTTGTCTTCCGTGGATGGAAAATGAGCTCCTGGATTGTGCTCTAAGGGTGTCAAAGTATCCCTTGACCCCCCCTTGCCTTCACTGCTCATTAAATGGTTGAATAACTCCAATTAATGCCACTAATAATTGATCACATGAACTTATTGTCACTAATATTTGCTCTAGGAACAGGAAGAGACCACTGCAAGAAACAACAAGCAATTGTCCTTCCCTTTGTCAAAGCTCAACAAAGGTGCTGGTGATTATTTTTCAGCATTATTAACCACATTATTTCATTAAAATTAAATAATCTGGGGAAACTGCAGGAAGATTAAATATGATTTAAAGGCTTTCTGGCCAAACAAATGTTACTCTTAACTTATTAATGATATTTTATCATATAACGGTGCTTTTTAAGGCTACACTTAATGTAGTCTTGAATTTATGTAATGTTATTTAATTTACAGAAATACTTTATGCTACAACATGTGGATAATTCCATGTGACAAAACAGCACAGAGACTGCAGCCATGTTCGGGGGGCTCGGCAGGTGCTTTGAGGAGGATCCCTTCTTCAGGGATCCCTTTGCTGCCCACCATGAGCACATGAGGCAGATGATGAGGAGTTCTCAGAGCCCTTCGGGAGGGAGAGCCGTTGCCGAGCCTGTCAGAGGTAGGGACAGAGCGGACAGAGCGCTGCAGTGGAGAGTGCACCCAGACTCCTGGCTGGCTCCTCGGGGGAACCGCAGGGATGCAGGTTTTGGGGATCCATTTTCTGCCATGGACAGGATGATGTCAAACATGAGGAACAGTATGCTGGAAGTGCACAGGAAATTTGATGACCTGTCCATGCACCCCAATGGACACACGTTCAGCTCCTCCTCCGTAATGACTTACTCCAAAGTGGAAGATGAACCTCCAAAGGTTTTCCAAGCCTCGGTCCAGATTCGCACAGCCCCCAGCCCCGGGAGGTTTTAAGGAGACAAGACAAGCACTTAAGGATTCTGAAAGTGGCCTGGAACAAATGGCCATTGGCCATCCAGGATTGGGCTCATGTCATCAAAAGCTCCAAGAACTTGCAAGACTTTGGATGAGAAGATGAACCAAGAATTCATCAACCTGGATGAAAATGAGTCCCGGGGCTTTGATGAGGAGTGGCAGAAGGAGGTCTTGAAGTTCAAGCCAGAACTAGAAGCTCCAAAATACAGAAGTATCAATTACAAGGAGAATGGATCAAGAAGAGAGAAGTTACTTGGAACTGGAGGTTCCAGAGTGCCCAAAGATTCCTTGGGGTCTCTCAGTGTGAAAGGAACACATGTCCCCCTCAACAAAAGCAGCAGGAAATAAGTGGCCCCATTCCCCTGAGATGGAGTTTGGTGGTCATGTCCGTACAATACGCAGGATACGTGACCAATCTCTGTTTGTGTTGTGTCTTTGCTCGCCCTGAATGTTCCTCAACCTTCAGCTCCTCAGTTTAAACCCTCTCCTTTCAGTGAACTAAAAACTCAACCACTTTCTGCCTGAAAGCACTTTATGGATTATCACAATTCTGTTTGAAAAGAATTGATTTGCAAAGTTTTTCTGGCTACAACTGCACCAGTCTCACACTTTATCAAGCCTGGCAGTGCAGCTACTTTTCCCCACTCTATAAGTTGCACAGAAAATAAATTCTCTTCAGTTTGTGTGGCTGAAATGATTTTTAGGTGATACTTAATAGGAATTCAAATACATTAGAGCCAACAGACTAGCTGCGAACCCCCACAGATAACACACCAGCGCTCTGACTACAGCTGAGCAGTGCTGGCACAGCATCAGCTCTGTCTCTCCAATACTCCCCCTCACCAGCGGGATGGGGCTGGTCCAAATCCTGGAGCAGACATAACCAGGACAGCTGACCCAAACTGACCAAAGGATATTCCATACTGTATGATGCCTTCTCAGGTATAAAAGCTAAGAGAAAGGAAGAAAATGGCAAGGGGAAAATGGGGGGAGCATTATTTACATTTACCTTCTGTAGCAACAACTACTTGTGCCAAAGCCCGGCTTCCAAACAGGTGGCAACATCGATTGCTGATGGGAAGTATAAAATAAATCTTTTGATTTTTTTTCCTTTGCTCGCATGCACATGACCCTCATTTTTGCTTTAGTAAGCTGCCTTTATCTTGATCTGCAAGGATTTTTTCCACCAACCAAAGCTTGATGACGTATAAAGTTCATGGGGTAGAAAGAGCTCCTCGCTCAGCATTTTGTTGGAGGGTAATGTACTCAGTATATAACAGTGCATCCCTTATTACTATGGATATATATCAGCAGTTTTTCATAGAGACTGAAGTAAGAGAATAATTAAATTGTTAATGTACACAAATACAAGTGTGTATAAATATTTAATGTTCATATTGATACATTAGTCAGTATAATGATGATGATATATTAATTATTGCTTTGACTTCTTTACTGACTGACTACTATTACTATGAAAAGTTTAATTGTTACAGATGATGGTCTCTTCTGTTTAATTCTGAATTCTTTCTTCCTTTCTCTGTCTTGCAATCAAGTGTTTTCATTTATTAAATGTATCTTACAAATAGGTTCAATCATCTCGTCAAATATATTCCCAGTTTAAACTCAGCACAGCAAAGCACTGTGCATACATGATCAGCAGTATTCCTCACCATTTAGTATGTAAGTGGATACAGCTATCATATTCATACGATCCACAGTCAACGACTTTGACTATGCAAGCAATGCTAAATTAAATAATTTATATTTCAGTTTTCTGGAATACAGAGAAAAAGATGGAAAAACTTAATATCTGGAGGATAATAGGAGCAGATATCTGATAGAATGCTTCTTCTATAAATAACTAAAGACACCATATGGAATGACAAAAATTCGGGCTGTTCTTCTTTGCTTCACCTTATATTGGAGAATTATGTTATTTACAGAGATGAGGTATTTGCACTTATTTTTATTATATAATCTATCTTTCATATATTCATGTTTCAGTGTAAATTAGACTAACTAGATAGCTCCCCTGGGATATACTGGTCGTCAGAAACTAGTCATCTACAAACTCCAATGGACAACGCATTGAGCTCTTTGTGGTAGAAAATTGTATGCTGTGACACTTCTCCTGTGCATTTCATATGCTTTCTCAGTCACTCTGTTAGCACAGAGAAGCTAACTTTATCGTAAGTTTTTATTTGGTTTTTAGCTCCCTTTCCTTTAAATTCAGAAGAGACTGGACTTTCTGCTGGTCTGAGAGTGGTAGAACCAAGCTTAGTCCAGCTTCAGGAGCTAGCAGCAGCAATACTAATGAGGCACGTTGGCCACGTTGGCCAGTGCTGCCTTGCAAGAGGGAATTTCCCTGTTTAAGAGGAATAGATTAAATTGAGAGCACAAGACTTGGCATCTGGAATAGAGAAAGGTGAGAGTAAAAGAAAAGTCTGAAGTGCAGAACAGGGCCTTTTGTACAGTCTTCAAGTTTTTAGGGTATTTTGTCTTCTGAACTGTCACTGCGAAGTCCCTTTTAAACGTATCATGTAATTACATTTTTGACTATGTGAGTATTGAAGCCCTTACCCTCTGGAAACATCAGTTTGAAAGACCATTCCAGGTAGACCAGCCAACACTGAAACTGTAAATTCCTCTTTTTCCATCACAAAATCAGGACACAGTTCAGGACATTTGGTGATCTCTGCTCAACACATGACCAAGACAAAGATAGCAGGCTGGTCACAAGTGCTGTGAATTCACATAGACCTGTCACAAACTTGGATGGTGGTTGTCTCTGTTACACATGATCCAGATGAGTGCTGTTTTCCCATTGCTTTTGGGAGAGTGCATTTACTCAAGAGTAACTTACCAAACTCTGTAGCGCAGTACTGTGTATGCAGATAGTTTGTCTGTAGCTGGCTTAAATGTTATTGTGATGTATCTCTTATAATTTGTATCCGATACTTCAGACTGTTATGAAACACAGCTCAACCTGTAAATCTGAAAGACAGTATCACAGAATGAATATTATATTATTTTAATATCAGTAATGATAATATGAGGAAAGGTTGATCAAAAGGCCTATTTACCACTGTTAAAAAAAAAAAAAAAAATCCAGAATCTTTCTGGAGAGTAAGGAGGAAAAAAATGTTCAGTTCAGAACAAGAACCAGAAGTTTTCAGGTAAATACTAAATTGACATGGAAATAACATGATGATTTGAAGTTTTTTAGTTTGGTTCCTCCCCTCCCCCCCGCCCTCCCCCCATTTCTGAAAAGTTGTACTATGGGGAAGTTATTCAGATGAAATTGAGCCAGGACACTTTCACTTTCAAGATCCATATATCTGTATCTGACTTTCTGCTTTTTTATTCTGAGCTCTTCATAGCAAACTGCTCATAGTAAATATTGATCTTATCGAGCTACACTTCTTAGTTTGAATTCCTACACTTTTTTCTTTGGAAGGGGGGAGGATTGGGAAGAACTTTCTCTAATCCTTATAGAATCATACTTACACAGAATTAATTTTTTTTCAGTATATTCTTACATGTCATACTTGGATAACTCTTTACAAGAGTCAAACAAGGAAATTATATCCAAATTTGTTCTTCCTTGTATACATAAAAATTCTGAGTCTTTAAAAAGGGTATTTCAGGTAATACTTCAGAAATTAAATCAAATTAAAAAACTAAATATTGCTTATATTAGAAAATTCTATATAAATTTCTCCTCATAGGGCTTATCTGTATCTCTGCCTCCAAAAGATTTTACCCACACAAACACAATAGTTTTTTTACAACTATTTCTCTCTTTCTGCTGAGATGTTTTATATCACTTTTTTTTTTCTCTTTTTATTAGTGGGAAACGATACCATCCAGAGTGTCCCTGACAGGCTTGAGGAGTAGGCCCATTTGAACTTCATGAAATTCAATGAGGCCAAGTGCAAGGTCCTGTGTCTGGGTCAGTGCAACCCAGTATCAGGACAAACTGCTGGACCAAAACTAAGAGCGTTTTGCCTGCGAAACGCTTTTGGATATTGTTGGTGAAAATTGGCCATGAACTGACAATGTGTGCTTGCAGCCCAAAATAACAATCATATACTGGGCCTCATGGCCAATAGATTGAAGGAGGTGATTTTTGTCCTCTTCTATGCTCTCATGAGATCTCACGTGAAGCACTGCATCAGCTCCGAGCCCTCTGTACAAGATGTGGACCTGTCGGAACAGGTCTGGAGGAGGACCACAAAAATGGTCAGAAGGCAGGAGCATGTCTCCTACAAAGACAAACTGTGAGATCTAAGTTGTTCAGCCTGAAGAGGAGAAGACTTCTAATAGTGGCCTTTCAACATATAAAAGGAGCTTATAAGAAAGAAGGAGACAGACTTTTTACCAAGGCCTTTAGTGACAAGGCCAATGTTTTTAAACTGAGAGTAAATTGAAATTGGACATAAGGAAGAAATTCTTTAAGATGAGGGTGGAAAAAGCTGGAACAGGTTGTCCAGAGAGGTTGAATACCTGAATCTTTTATATTTTATCAAGTTGGTGAAAAGTTATTGGGAATTCAAAGATGTCCCATCTTTGGAAGTCAGCTTTGATGGGGGTTTTGAGCAACTTGATCAAGTGAAAGATGTCTCTGCCTATGTAAGGGGACTGGGCAAGGATGATCATTATAGGTCTCTTCTAACCCTTCAAATTCAAACCATTCAATGATCCTATCAAAATTTAATGAATGGACAGCTAGAAAGGAAGGTACTTTCAGCGTTTTTCAAGACTATTGTTTTTTGTTTTATTCTTTAAGACATATGTAAAAGACATATTGATAAAAATAAACTCTTTAAAATAACTTTAAAACTATAGAACTGAATGACTAACAACAGAGTCGGCAGGCTCCCACAAAGTTTTCAAGCCCTGAAATATGCCATACTATTAAAAGTAAACTCAACCTGTCACCCAGTGAAATAAAGGGAGGCAGGTCGATATATGGATTTGTGTTGGGTTTTTTTCCAGAAAACATACATGTATAGAAATACATCTACATCAGCTTCAAACACTCATACAGCATTACCTCATTGACATATACTTAAAGATTTATCTGCTTTATTTTTACAGATAACCATACATATTTTGTGATAGAAGACCACATTACTTGATACATATATGCAGCATAAGAGGTCGTTGCATTTACATTTTTATCTATAGGTCATACTGGACCAGAAGTTTAGAGTTTAGGGTTACATGTTTTTTTATTTGGTAATGTAAGATGAACCAAAGAGATAAACACACGGTGCCTATCTCAAATAGGTGATATAGGAATGATAAACGAAGCAGTATTTTCTGTTTCTGCCTAGCTACAGCAGCCATGTCAAGTTCCTCTGCACTTCTCAGTCACTGTTGTTTCAGATGAATAGAATGAACTGTCTTTAAATTATTGTAGGGTATTATTCAACATAATTCTTGCACACAGTGTTGTACTACATTGCAACATGCAGCACAGAGTGTGGTGCAGCTATTACCCCTAGCAACAGTGGCAGGAGTCTGTTGGTATTGATGCCCAAAATCTTCAGAGAAGAGGAATAAGGAGTTAGTTAACCTTAGATGGGCCCCTGGGAAAACCTAAAGCTTCGTCAAAATTAATAACACATAGTAAGAATCACAGCCAAAGTTGCATAAGAAATGAAAAATGGGGAGTTTCTAAAAATACTCAATAATGTGTTTGCACACAGAAAAGATAGACTTACTTTGTTCATAAATACACCTGAAAAGGATGAAGACATACTTGTCAAAGAAATCTTCACTTAATTCACTTGGTGAATGTTTACATATTTTAAAAAAAACACCAAGTATATTAACAGTTTAGCAAAGTGAGCAATGTCACATAGCAGAGCATGTGGAAGGAGATAAAATTTTTGTAAGGCACTTTGGAGTGTTTCTTTGCATTGTGGAAGTGTATATGCAATATATTTCTTCCCAATGGGGAAATACTTTGCCAATCTGGAATATTTTTATTTTTTTTCCTTCTTAAGTACAACACACCTCTATATGGTACAATCAATACCAATCAATGTAAGTGGATGTTGATTATCAAAAACAAACAAAAATAATCCCCAACTTCCCCTAACATAGCGTTCTAGTTTTAGGAAAGGCTGCTATACCCCTACAGAATTCCACTGCAACCCAACAGACTGCTCTGCCCAGGGCAGAAGAGCCTTTTTAAGTGAAGAGGAAATTGAGCTTGGTTTCTTCCAGTAAAAAAAAAAAACAAGAGTATGTTGCTAAACTCTGGTCCCTCAAGGATGCAGGTGCAAGCCACAGAACCTTTAATTAGGTACCAATGTCTTTCAGATATTTGGTATTCCTATCTACTTTTTGTGCTGTTCTTTTAGATAAACCTGACCCCCAGAGTGACACGCATGAGAAACCCATGGAGTCCCTTCAACTGAGTAAGAATAAAAATTAAAACTCCCTGCAAATCACTTGCTTGGTATTTTAATTTGTGCTTCATCCTAACATAGGCACTCTCTGCCTTAGCTTTTTAACTTTTTTCCTACTCATTTATGGGTGAAACCTCGACATATATATATGTTTATTAGGACTTTGAAACCAAGGAAGAAACCATATTATGATTCTATGTTGAAAAGGCAGTGACAACACACGAGGTTAGAACCTCAAACTAATTCAAAGCATCCACTGTGATCCTTGGGCCACTGTAAAGAATGAAGATGCAGAATTGCATTTATAAACCAAGGGATTTCTCTTGATAGATATCATAAAAAAAAAGGGAAAAAATTTAGTCGAATTCAACACAGTTTGGATGTTAACCTTGTTCAACACACTATTGTTTCTTGCCTTTTGCACATTACCTTCTGGAAAAAAAAACATTTTTTTATAAATGATCCTCCATTTCCATTCTGAATTTTCATTATGTCAGTCATCCGATCCCATTTCAGTGGTGAATCTGTGGGTCTCATGGCTATTTAATGTGATACCTTTCATGTATAATTGATGCTTTCAGAGGACAACTCATCCTCAACGAACCTCAGCTAAATGTAAGATGCCTCAAAGTCCCTCTGGTATTATTTTATCACCATGAAAGAAATGTCATTATTGTAAATTCTCAGCCTTTGTCTGAAAAACTTGTACCAGTTCCCTTGAGCATCAGTTCAGTTAATTAATTCAAATAATTTCCCCTCTAATCTCTAAAACATTTTCATATTTAAGACAATAAATGGAACACTTAAGGGGCTCATTCGTTGCTGGTCATTAATGTGCCATGGAATTAAAGGAATTATTGCTGGCCTTTGGTGACATGAATAATTTTAATATGGTTTGGACCATATAAGGTTAAAATTATGACCTCTCAGTGCTCTGAGCAAATGAATATAATGAAATCCTTTGAATAGGACTTGCCACTCCTTTGCCTTTCTTGAAACCTAATTTGATACTTAACCAAGATTTATGCCAATTTTGGAATCATATTATTCAATGATAACTTTAAAATTAGTAATTAATTTAGCGGTGGATTCATTGCATTTCCCTTGAACCAGTGCATAAGGTTAATGCAATTGGAGTCTGATGGGTCTGGTAACTTTGACAGTAATTGGTTATTATGTTATATGTTAAGATAAGGAATCAGCAGTTGAGAATCCCCATGGGATTTGCATGAGACAGAACTTTATGTTTGCAAATCTCTATTCCTCCCTTCAAACACTTCTTTTAAATTCATAACAGAGTTATTTTTGACCTTCATGGTGATATTTTACAAGGCTTAGGTCTAACTAATGTACAACACCAGATAATAGCAATGCAGCAAAAAAAATCTCTCATAGGAAGATCAAGAAAGTAACCAAAAGTTTCCTCTTAGTGCTCAAATGTAGTATTTCAGTGCAACCACCAAAATAACATGCTGTCACCATGGAAAGATATCAGTTTCTTGATGTTATCTGATGTCCAGAATCAAAAGCTTATACTAAAGTCCAAAATCTATATTAATGTTTTGGTCATTACTTACTGGAAACTTTTTCTATAATTTTGAATTTTATTATTCATAGTTATAAAATCCTGAATAAAAAACTTTTAAACAATAAGTTGCATTAATCATCTTCTGTCAAAAACTAAACTTAAGGACAAAGAATGAACAAAATATTTGTGTGCTTATTAGCTCATTTTATGAATAAGATACCTATGGAAAACTTTATGTTTAAAACATGTTTTCAACATTATAAAATATTGAGAAGATAATAGATAAGGATAATAGTTTAATCAAATATATTATCCAAGACTCTTTTCATTCAGTTTCCCTTTGCAGCCAAATCATTAGAAAACTTTTACAGCTTATGAATTGATTTGCCACATTCACTAAGATTTTTAAAGAACTCTTTAAAGATGTAGCACCTTACAAGTATGCATGAAAGAAAACTGTCCAGACTACGTATTCGTATCTTGATGTTTATATGAGCACAATTTATCACATCTAAACTTTTATAATTCCAAAGGAAAAAAAAATAATTCCACTTCTGAATTTCTGAAATATTCATAGATAAACTGTTCGGATGATTGCAAGAGGGAAAATCATTAAAATTCTGTTTCAAAGACTGTGGAAATTAAAAGAGGTTTCTGAAAAGGAGTGACACCAAATGCATTGTCATGAGGGACAAGCCTCTGAGAAAAGTCTGCAGTCAGTTCAACAGAAATTAAATGAAAGGTTATATGAAAATATTGCACGTCATATATCTCAAAGTACATCTTCTGAAGGTCACGTTTTCATGCATTAGATTAGGCACTGTCAGTTACTTTTATTTCTAAGGCATAGCATCAGTCACATTCGTTTAGACAATGTGCTTCGAAAGGACTTGACATGATGCACTGGAATACATGGCACTTCAACCAGGAAATTTAGAAATAGTATTTGAGCATTTTCCACCTGTCTGAATGACCAAACACCTAAACATGATTTTCCAGCCTTTGCTTAAAGTTGGTCCCAAGTTTTCAAAAGTCGAAAGTACAAGAAATTTGGACTGATTTTCACTGTCAGAGCTATGTGAGGAACACTGCATGCTATCTGTTTTGGAACAGTGCATTCCAGTAAGCCACAGTCATGCTCCATTCTACTAGGATCCAATTGCACTACAAAATAACAAATATACTTCAGATTAGGGGTTCAGGTACCTATTTGGATTTTTTCCAAAGAACCACTGAGTATATGCAGAAGGGGGCTGGGGAATTTTAATTTCCCTGGAATAGAAATTGCATCATGGTTGAAGGCAGAAGCCACAGTTCAATTCTACTAGAAATACCTCCAAGAGGATCTGAACTTCACTGCTTGCTTCTGTCATTAGCAGCTGGTATGAAATGAATAAATTTAATGTTACTGTAAAACACTGTGGGGGAAAAATCATCTGTTATGAAAAAATTCAATCCAGAATGGGACCATGTGCCAATTCAAAGTATGTTTTTCATGCATGTATATTAAATCATAATAAATATAGCCTATGACCTGTCTATCCTGAACTTGACTTATTACCCAGTAAGGCAATGTAAATTAAAAAGTTATATTATTTAAAATATATATAGTTCATAACTCTATCTGAGCAAATTTTCATACTATTTCCAACACCAAGACAACTGAGAAAAATAGGTACTTTAAAAAAATTTGCTGCCATTTTCAATAAAAATTACTCTCATATTTTGACACTTTTTATTGAGGCCTGATGGCATGACAAGGCACTTAAAACCTCTTGACTTCATGTTCAAAAATCCTAACACTATTGAAGAAAAAGAAAACAGATTAAGAGGGCTATTTTAAAGGACAAAAAAGGCTTTAATAACTTACCTTGAAGTGTGCAATTGCTTTTTCTTAGATCAGGTTTTTACTCTAAGTGCATAGATCTCTCACTATGTTCCAGAATATTAATACTCTTGTGAAAGTGAATGTATTCCCATCCTTAGATCTTATAATCCTTAGAGTATTACATTTTATTTCATGGCTTATGCCACATGCTTTTCTGCAAAGGCATAAGGTAGAATTTGCAACCTCAGATGATATTTGCTGATCCAGAGGGCTGCAGCCAAAATATGGGATAAAAGCAACTAGTGCTGCTTCTCAGCAGTTTCAAAGAAATCCGTCATCATTAATTCTCTGAGACTGCAGATAACAGATAATCACAAAGAATATTTTCCTTTCTCTTCCTCTGCCTCTCCTCTTATCTGTTGGATGTTACTTTATGGGATTTCTAAAACTGTGGGATTTCTAGGACTGGTGCAAATGTTAGTGCCCCTAAGTTATCCTAGAGTGCCAAATGAAACTGAATGTAGAAAATCTGGGCTAAATACCATTAAAAAAACCCTGAAATGTCCAGAAGACATTCTTTCAAAGGGAGAGTTGAAATCCCCACTATGGGATCATTTATTTTGCACTGGACGGCATGCGTGAGAATACAAAAACAATTCTGAATTGGAAAGATAGATAGAGGCACTACTGTAGACCTTTTTCACCTGAAACTTATACTAATTATCTCATTTATGACATAGTTTACTAAAAATTCAAGTACCAATACACCAATGATGAAAAATTCTGCTGTATTTTGAAAACGATAAATTGTATCTTCATAGAAACTTCCAGGATGAATTTGAGGTTATGTATTTTCGTATTGTAAATGAAAGTCAATCCTTTGGGCAAACTCTTAAAACTAAATTTTTTTCCATTAGTGTAGAAGAGAGGGCATACCATCAATTTTTGGTACTCATCAATCCAGCTTCTTTTTATGGTGAAACTGTTTATCCTATTCATGCATAAGAAATTGAGCATTTTCTCTTCAGTAAACATGTTTCCTTTCTCATGGTCTCCGTTTCTGTTTCATTATGCTGACTATTGTTAGCTAGTACTTTAATTTGTCAGTTATTCCTGACAGCACTTAGCAAATACCCAGGTCTAAATGATAGAGGAGTTCTTATCCTCACCCTTGCAACTTCAGCAACACTATCGCATTTTCTTCTGCATCTCACTGATATCTAAGTTTCTTGCAAGTAAATCTATGTTTCTGCCTTTTATTAAATGTCTGCTTCATATATAGATTTTGCTATCAGAAAAAATCCATATATAGAAATTTTGCATCTGGATTATGGCTATTTTTTTCAACATTAGAATTTTAATTTATATTATTTAATACCATAGTTAGTTTTCTTACTCTACTTCTACTTTATGTGCAAATGTTTTAGTGTCCTTAGCTCCTAACCCTAATGCTTCTTTGCCAAATTTTCTATATACTCCTTTACACTGTGCATTAGATACAGCATTCATGGTTTTGTTCATTCACATAATATGCTTCTACCCCTTTCCCACAGCACCTTTAAATTGCCATGCTGATACTATTGGTTTTATAAGTTCTGTAACAACATGTAGAACTGCTCCTTACAGGAAGTCTGTTGAAAGCAAAGATGTTAAGCTACCGTCTGAGAAATGTTTGCTGTATTCTTTGCAGAAGACAAAATTCTTTCCTCTACAACAGTGGTATAAGTACTGAAACAAGTCTCATATCACTCTCCTTCTTCTAAGTAACACAAGCATCTCTGTGAAGGTCACTCATATTGCCTCTAGCACAAAATGCCTTTTTTGGTCTAGAAGTGGGTTTTAATCATATCAGGTATTTTTGTTCGAGTCCTTCACTTATATTGCAAATATTTTCTTTCAGATATCCAGCAGTATTACTGAGACATCATTTTGCTAATGTGCAGAGGGCAGTATATTATTCTATTTAATTTATCTAAGACTCAGACATCTAGCTGAAATGCTCTCTTACTCCTTAACTTCCTTCCTTTAAATATTCAGCTCATGGTCAGTTGTTCTCCTGAGTTCATTGTGTTCTTTTTTAATTTATTTCACTATTTGTTTTCCAGAACAAAATGGGGTTTGTGAATATCAAGGTTAAATTACTGTATATTTCTTTCTTTACTCCTTTTCCTACCTTTTTGCTATACATTCCACTGATTTACATAATTTTCCACCTCTGTATCATTTTGTGTAGTGGTTTGTTGTGTGTCTCTGCTAGGAGTTCCCTTTTAGAGCATAAATTCCTCTCAGGTATCTCCACAATCTCATTAGGATTCTTCTGCCTTCAGTGATTACATGTGTCATTCAAACTTCTGTGTTGCTCCGTATCAGTATCTTTTCTTACAGTGTAGAAAGCACTCTACATTAATTCTTGTGTTTTATTCACAGTCTCCATCCAATAGAAAATCTATATACATTTCTTCTGAAACTGTCTTGCATTTTTCAATAGCAAACTTAATAGTTACAGTGTTTTCCTGCATATTAGAAAGCTAGTAGGAAAAGTTTGGTAAGCCAAGATCTCCTGCAGTTTTAATCTGCAACTCACTGTTGGATCATGTAGACATTATTCATGGAACAAAACTTGAAGGGGACTCCTGCTTCTCCAGATGTATCTCTTGATAGCAAAGTTGTGGGCTGCCATTAAGATATTCATATCCTATCACATATCTCTCCAAGAGAATCAATCCTCTAATCCCTAACTATAACATTAAGTAGCTTAGTCCCAGAAGTATAGAAAAACATGAATTTAATACCATCCCACCTACTGGAATACACTGTCACCAGTAAATTCCTCCTTTCGCTTCCCATTGACCAGCATTTATGGATTTCTATTCAGGTTGTAGTTTTTCGTGAATTTCCCTTTCAGAGATATAACTCCTTTAAGGCACTCTGCAGGTACTTTTTGCAGAAAAGCACATTGAAGTCAAGCATCACAACACTTGAGTGCATTTACCCCACACTCACTTTTCTTGATATACTGGAGGATGGGCTATGCCATAATTTCTATCCAGACACAAACTCTTCAGAAGAGAGAAATGGCTAAAATTTTCCTTCTTGAAGGAAATATTATGAACAATCATGTCAAATGGTCACATATAATAAAATATTCTCATTATTTGTACTACATAATACACTGTATAACACTGGAGTATAATAGTGTCAGCTTTTCAGGAGATAACAGATGTAAAACTTTATGTTTCTCTTGAGAAAATAAATGATATTACATTTTTCTTTACCCTCAGGGAATTTTGGATAAACTTGAGAAATTAAGAGAAAGATGAGAGAACTTAGTGATAAGTGAATGCAAAATGTTTGTTAATTTTTTATTGTTACTATTTTAAATTATTTGGCTGAACATCATCATCATGGCTAGGCTTCGCGAATGAAAATTTGGGAAGGCTGGACATATATATTTCATTATAGGATGGTTCAGTCTTCAAGGGAGCATTTTCACTTACTGATTCCTCTAGGGCTAGTCATTTTTTCAAGATGAGAAGAGCTTGAAATATTTTTATCATCTAAGTAACTGTAAAAGGAGGAGACAACATTGCACTTTCACAAGGATTAACTAACAATTCTCCAGTAATATTTATTTACATTCCTTTAGGGAGTCTTTAATATTGAGCCTTCTCTCATAAAACAAAGCAATAGCTATGAGAAATAGGTTTATGATGACATCACAATAATGCATTCAACATTCATTGAACATATTTTTTTCTTGTAATGTAGTTATTTCATCAATTTACTTCATTAACAAGGAACAGGATACATTATATTTGGAGGAAAATGGGAAAAATGGAGGGCAAATGATCATAAGTACTGGACTATGTCTGTACTTGTGAATCAGGATGTATAGTACACATTTAGAAATGTAATTTTAGATACAGTTGCATTACACATAAAAAGCATCTGACAGATCTGAGATTAGAGCTCAAAATTAAATGGCAAATATAGTTCTTGGCAAAGTACAAAGTAAAATGCTAACAACACATGTACAGTAAAGTGAGATAATTTTGGTCTGAGATCTGTGCAGTAACTTAAATTATGCCATGATTCTTTTCTCGAGAACAAGGGCAGAGGCCAATTCTAGAACTTCAGTCTTTACAAACAGTGACTATACATCAGTGTATATAGAGAGATACCGATACACTTCTTTTTATGATCAATGGAAAATAGACATAACATCCCATATATGCTAAAGTGGAATGTCAGTAAAGACTGACCTTTTACTTAGAACTTTTGCAAGGAAAGTCTGTCATCTATAATGAAACTGTTATATTGAAAAGAAAACATTGAAGACTTGTCTCCAACTTCTGGACAAGTGGGTCTAAACTGTACACTGAAGTAATTAGAGAGGACAGCATTGTGTTTTGATTGTTTAATCATTCTCTGCATGTGCAATTGAAATACAGTTAAATTTCTTCTACCATCCTGATCAAATTTAATGGCAGAAAACCATGGTCAATATCTGTCTTTCTGAGGAAAAGGAACAAGTAACCACTCTGCACTCATTCTGTTGTCATTAAAGAGCTTACTCAATCATGATAGATTACTTCATCCATCAAAATTCTCTGAATGCTCAGCCGAGATTTCAACTTCCTGTCTGAAACTAAGGATTTAGTTTAAGTATGAAGTCCTAACTGATGTCATATAAGATATAAGATTAAAATTTTATTTATGAAACTCCAGTGTGGATATACCAATTTTTTGTGCAGCACCAGCATACAGATTGCTTCACACATTAAAATGTGCAAAAATTTCTTTTTACAAATACACTGGTTACAAATTAATGTATTTTTGAAACTAAAGGTGGGACAGTTGTCCATTCCCCCACCCTGGCCATTATGCTACTCCACCAGGCCCAGCCACATATGCTACCCCACCATGCCATCGGGGTCTGAGATCTGCCATGTTCCCTGTAGCCTTGTGGGATGGTTGGGGATCTGGTGCCCCTGGCACTATGAGGACCAGGCCTGAAGCCCAGGATGGGTGCCCTGGTCCTGTGTCTACCTCTGAGGGCATCCCCTGCCCTCAACCCATGACAACATGCCCTTGTAGCATCATGGCACAGACCCTCAGCACTCAGGTATGGCAGCCCTCACGGATTAGGGTTTGGAGCACAAGTCTTAGGAGGAGCTGCTGAGGGTACTAGCATTGTACTGTTTGGAGAAATGAAGGCTCAGGGGAGACCTTCTTGCCCTCTAAAATTAACTGACCGGAGGCTGTAGCAAGGTGATGGTTAGTTTCTTCTCCCAGGCAACTAGTGGTAGAACAGGGCGAAATGGCCTCATTTTGTACAAGGGGAGGTTCAGGTAGAATACCAGGAAAAATTTGTTCACTGAAAGAGTGGGTAAACATTGCAATAGGTTCCCCAGGAAAGTGGTGGAGTCACCATCCCTGGAATCATTCAAAAAGTAGACGTGGCACTTCACATATGATTTACTGGGCATGATGGTATTTGGTCAAGGTGGACTTGATGATCATGGAGGTCTTTTCCAACTTTAATGGTTCTAAGAATCTATGATTTTATGAGTCAACAGTGTCCTGGTTGTGCAGGCAGGGACCAAAGCCCCATCTCAGCATCACTATAGGTGGCCTGACATGACACGATGGGATGTTTTTGATTACTAAATATATTCTGGTTAGCAATATTATTCATTCCAAGTTTCAACTACTGTATGTCAACAAACTATTATTTCAATAAATAGAAGCTGTTACTCATTATCGTATTAGAAATTAATTTTAACCTCCACACTTTAAATCACTTCTTAAATGATTTAATGTTATGTTAGTATTTATTACTCTGTGGATTTTGTTTCATCTTTTGTCTTTGATTAAATTTCATTTGCAGGAGTTCGGTAGGATTCAGGTTTCCTTTTAAAATAACAGCAATTATTGCACTGAGATACTTTACTGATTTATTGCTTTTAATTGTAGGAAAGTCATTGTGATTTTCTTACCAGAGCACAGTGGCCAATGCTTTGGTGATTTCATAAAATAAATCCAAACAAAGAAATGTATCAAAAATAAGGCAATAAAGCACAGAAGTTTTAGTTCAAAAGGAAAAAGTATGTGTATGACACAAAGAAGACCATTTGAAGGTAGTTCTCTCATAACTATAAATGAATCCTTCTGCTATCAAAAAATTGCTGTATTTATATACAAATGAAGTCTGTTTCATATGTCTATTGATCAATAGAAGCTTAAAAACACAGAAAAATTGCTCTTTAAAAATATACAGAATTCAGTCTAACTTTTCCTAACTTCAGAAAGTTATATGCCAAGGACCTAAATGAAATTTATGGAAATCAGGTAAATG
This sequence comes from Chiroxiphia lanceolata, assembly GCF_009829145.1. Classification (NCBI taxonomy): domain Eukaryota; kingdom Metazoa; phylum Chordata; class Aves; order Passeriformes; family Pipridae; genus Chiroxiphia; species Chiroxiphia lanceolata. The sequence continues at coordinate 32,746,906 of NC_045641.1, forward strand.
TTATACTAGTAGCATCAGCTTATAAAGGGACAATAATATGGCAAACACTTCACTCTAATTGCTGAGATTGCTTGCATGAAGGCTGTGCATCCAATGCACTCATAGAGAATGCTGATAAACACTTTTCAAGGATATTTTCTCCTCTATACAATTTTCCTGTAGTTGTATTCTCCAAGCACTGCAATGGTCCATTAAGACCAATGGTTTCATAAAGTGGAAAATCTTGTTTATTTGACATATTTCCCCACCATAAGGAATGCATCGCAAGTAGTCAAGATGAACTCTTGCACAATAACCCAAGGTCAGAATTTTTAGGAGATGCAGAGGATGCAGATCCCCAAGAAGAGCCTATGAGAGCAGTATGATCACACTGGCATATTGCTGAAACCAAGCTGGTAAGTTTTGCTGAAGATGACTATCTTCCTCTTGGATGTATGAATGCTGTTCTCATGATTCTTTGCTTTGATCAGTGGACTTACTGACTTAGGTCAATGGTAGTTTAGACATCACACTGCAGCATCACAGTTTTTTTACCATAAATAGTTCAACTTTGACACTGCAGGAAAAGTAAAAAGAAAATGAAAATATTAACGAAAGAAAACATTTCACACCCTTCTCTGATAAGATAAAAATGTAATATTAATGCTCTTGTTGTACTTACAACTACTCTCATTAGAGTGTCAGTACTTTTTAAAATCTCAGTCTTTCTAGAAGCTGCTACAGTCTGGATATTTAATTTCAGATGATAATGCAATTTGAATGGAAACAACAATGCCCACTCACCCTCACTTTATTTTGAGATGGCACTAGGCAAGTTCACCCTCTTGTTTTTCAAGACCTCTTGAATCATAATGATTCTTTACAACATTCAAAGATATGAAATGGATTAATGATTTCTAGTCAACTTCACAGATAGTACCCTAAAATGGTACCCAAATTCAGATTGCTATCCAGTGTTAGACAATTCTTAAATATAGGTATAAATTTAGCCTGATGACCAATTCAGCATATTTTTGCCATGTTGATTACAGGTCCCTGCAGGGATGATGTGAATTAAACTATAAGATTATGTCCATTACCTGGTTTAATACAGTTTGCTATGCTTACATATGTGTTCTAACTTGGATTTATACATGCTTAAATTTCCCTCAGTAGAAAGATAACATATCGTAGTGATATGTGTTCAAATTATTGTAACCTCTGTATGTCCACAACCAGCCTGAACATGCTATTCAAGTGGTAGAGAGGATTACACATCCATATGGCTTGTTTTTCAGAGCCAAATGGACAGGTATAAAATTTCTGAAGTCCAGATTGAGGTGCAATCTGAAGACAGCATTCCCGCCACATTAAAGAATAAGCTCTTTAATGACAGTAGAATGAATGCAGAGTGGTTACTTGTTCCTTGTCCTCAAAAAAGTCAGTATATATGAAAAGAACAACTCCACTTGAGGTATGTGACGGTGTGGAGTAAGTACTTTGTGTTATACATACATACAAAATGCCACCCATGATGAGGTATGGGAACATCCACTGTTGCTAATCCCTGAATTCAATTTGTCACATGCCTCCTTCAAAAGATCCAACAGTTTAATCCTACTTTCTGTTCGTTATCTTTTCCTCAATCATTTACAGAAGCAGGCACATTTCCTAATTCCTCCATTAGTTCTGCTTAAGCTTCCTAAAAGCCTCTGATCATCGAATTTAGCAAAAACCTGTCTGAAATCCAAGTATATGAACTAAATCAAATTTCCTGATCTCTTAAAATAAAAAAAGAAGCAAAACCAATCAAGAATTCTGTAAAGTAGGAATTTTCTTCACAGGGCCACGCTGATTCTTTGACAGTAATTACTATTTTACACAGATGTCACTTAATTATTTTTAATCTTTTTCCAGTCTGCTAAATTGTCTTGTTATGCATCAAGTTTACAAGTCTTTTCTACAGATACTCTATGGAGGATTTCTTAATACCTACATACACATTTACCAGTCAGATGCCAGCTAGTCACTAGATGCTAAGGAAGTTTGCTGTTGTTAGTAAGTCAGCTATTGAATCCTCTTGAGACTTTCGAGTAAAATCCAACTAGAAATCTTTAGCTTTTATCATGTCATTTTGTCACAGTCACCTCAATTTCAGAACGATTCTTCTATAAAGCTCGTGCCAAAAATATCTCTGATAAGGGAACATTCCCAATGTACCTTTCGACTAACTACTTACTAAATTAAGTAAGTTCATTCACAAATGTTTCTTTGTACCACAGTGCATAATACCATGGAAATAGGTCCTTGAAGAAAATAAGTATGTTTCCCGCACTATGGAACATATCCTCAGAAACACTGCACTGAAATACTAGAAATAATTGTCTAGATTATCAAACACACAAATTTAGACATTTCAGACAATTAACAGATGAAAAAAAAAAAATTTAGGCAACAAAGTCAGTGTTTTTTCCAGCAAAAATGTAGTTAAATTGAAGCTTCACAAACGTACTTAAAGTAAAAATCTGGGAAGGTGTTTTCATAAACAGTTTCTGAGTTTAGGTCATAAAGATGGAAATTTTAAATAATTTTTAAATTTATCAATAAAGCTCAAAGGAAGTTAAAGTTATGATTTCCACACCACGTTGCTTACAAACCATGGAGAAAGGTTTTCATGTAAAAGTTGTCAAAGACATGTGAATTTACCTCTTATTCTGTAAATCTGACTAGAGTTAAGGTTCAGCACTTAACAGGCTTTTAGTGTTAGTATTTCTCCAGGTATATAAATGATTCTCCTTCATAAACTTGGTCCTTTTTTTCTGCATATTTGTTATAATTACCTGACAGGGATATTTTGTAGTAAAATAAAGGATATATGCTTCTCCTTAAAAGGATCATTTATAAGCAACTACAACAGAGTAAAGGCCAATCATAAAACATCCTCTCTATGGTATTTGAGATCTCAGTTCCAGTAGGCAAAAGTGAAACTAAAGGCAATTAACATAACTTAAATGCTGGAGCAAGGAACCTTTACCTCTGCAATTATTCACAGAAGTCAATAATGTTAGAAAGTACATCACAGTGAGTAAAGGTTCGCGGTGTGCCCCTGCATAAGAAGGTGATTGTTCCTCTTAAGGAATATGAATGTCCATTTAATTAATCCTAGTTGTACAATGAGGAAGTGGCCATGTTATATACTAGCAAAACATTTATGTTCAGGTCAGGGTCAGGACCCAATGGCTTTGCTCTTAATAATACATCTCTCTCCAGATTTTGCTGAGTACAAAAATATTTGAAGATCTGTATTGCTCTAGCTGAGCAGGTACTTCCCTAGGGTAAGAATGACAGAGGAGTTTTCTGTGGAATGAGTCTCACTGCTATTCTGATTCCAGCACAGTGCACATTCAATTCAAGATTCAGGTTATACGAACCCCTCCTCTTCACTAAATTATCAAAGAGGAAATATAAGCCTGATTTCATAATCATAATTCACTTAATTAATGAAAAAAGAATGTTTACTCAGCCTTTTTTTTAAATTAGTTTTTATGTTTTATGCTCCTGAGCTTTCTTGTACATTGCCACTGTAGCTTGTTGTTCTAATGCTTTCCTAATCATAAATTGTGCTACTTGTTAGTGTTAATTTCTTATGCTAGCATATAAAAAAAAAAAGAACAAGTGGTATCAGTAGACAACAGTAATATAGGCTGGAGTCAACAGAACATTTACATTCCTTACTAGAATTTGAAACACTCAAGAGTATCATGCCATCTACGCTTTAGGACACAGTAAAGCAAACATCTTTCAAGCTCACTGCTGAAAGAAGGTTTACACTAAGCTGCTCCAATCAAGCTGGCAAATGTCATGTTTATACAATGAAAAGGAAATTTTAGTGCAGAAATATGCTGTGTAGTCTCATGATTACAGTTAAATCTAATAAAGAGATTAATTACCCAAAAATGGTTTATAATTACCTTCTAAAAAGCTCTCAAAACTACACAGAACTCAATACATTAAGAGTATCACAACATGAAATTGCATCCTAAAGCCAAACTGAAATAAACAAATTTCTTTCCTTATGAATTCCTTTCTTTAAGCCATTTATGTTTCTGTCTTCAAAGACAAAGAAAGCTCCAGAGAATACAAATCAGCAGTGTCTAAAAATATTGCTCCCTCTTAGGCACCTGCATTCCCATTGAAATTGCTATGCAGTGTCACAAATAACACACTCAAGTGTAAAGCTTAACAAAATGAGCTTGCTCATTTTGCTCAGATAATATGAATGTTCATTCCTACTTACCTTAAATTCTCACTCCTAAAGGTACTTCTCAATTAGAAGAACCTAGTGAACAAGAAGTACCTAGTGAGCAAGTTAAAGTAATCAAAGACAAATGACTGAACTCAAATACTTTCCCATACTTGAAATTTCCCATACAATAAAGAGTTACTTCCCAAATACATATGTATCAAAATTTTCATATATGTCCTGGCAAATCTATTCTCTCTTGGACTCAAAGAATGATCAAACTACAGAATTGTTGGTTATGAAGGACCTGTGAGGGTCATCTAGTCCAGCACCCTCCTACAGCTTCTATCCTTACATCCCCGAAAGTGTGTTCCAAGAGGGTAGACCCACTCCAAAACCCTTCTAGGCAGAACCGTGAGGTTCCCCAGTTATCAAATTCCCCAATTCTGTTCTCTATAATTTAAAAGGTGAAATTTTTTCTGGAACCTCTCTCAATACTCATGCTTTCTCACAGATAGCTGATACTAGCCTTATAATCATATCACTGAACTCTTTCAAGCCCCTCACCTGGACCTGAATTGAGCCAGCTTCTCCGAGTCTATGGGAGGCCAAAGAAATCTTCTCATCTCTTCTATAGGTAGTGCATTGAGAAACAGTTTATGTGGGCCTTACATACAGGTACACATGCAAATTCAAAGAGGGACTAGGTGTACGTATTGATTTCTCCACAGATAAGAATTTTAGATTTCAAACACTCCAAAGAGAATCTTGTATCATGAGTTATACACATCTAATGAAAAAAGACCACCTAACCCAACCAACTAACCAAATAAGAAAACAAACAAAAAAACCCCCAAAACCCAACAACCCTGCCCCCCCCCCCAAAATCCAACAAAACCACAATTGGGATAAAATCAAATATCAGCTGGCGACAATTTTCCAGATGACTGATGGTGAGGTGTCTTGTGTGCCAAAACTCTGTTCCCTAGAAATCTGCTCTCTATGCTAAATGGCTGCTACTGTCAGTATCTTTCAGCTACTTCCCTGTAAATAAATTTTAGCTGGTAACAAGGAGAAAATGTCTATTACTTTTTTTTATGAAGCTGATGGCATCTTTAGTACAACTGCATACACAGTTGCTGAGGATGAGTAATGCTTTGCCAAGTGCTTCCCATGATGTCTTGTTTCTTTTTTTTTTTTGCTGCATTGTTTCCTTTCCTTTCTCTCTCCAATGAAAAGAGAAATCACCAAAGTTTAATAGAAAGGATTTGTTCTTGTTTTTTGCTTATGGACAAAGAGAGAATGATCCCACCACTGAGAAGGGATGGCTGCAGACACACAACTTTCATTAGAAGAGCCTATCTAGGAAAGAGAATGATGATAAGGGACACAAACTCTTTCGATGATGATCGGGAGCTTATGGCATTGCAATAGACTTCACAGAAAACTGTACAGAGTAGTAGACTGCAGCCAGTCTGCTGTCACCTTAGGATATATGTTTCATAAAGTTAAAAACTGAAATAATTTGGATGCTGATGAGACAGGACCAGCTTTTGAATCTCTAATTTAAGAAAAGGAAATCTGCACTGATAGTGATGAAGATAGATAGCTACAATAATATTGGTTAAGTCAGTGTTTCCTATAACATCCTTCATAAAACCACTTTTCCCTTTATCAAACCACCTCTGTTTTCTTTTCCTTACTTAGTTTCCCTGGTCCAGCTCTCTGTGTCAGTTCCTCATCTTTGATAACACCATTTTATACGTCCATTTGTTTATGAGGAATGTGTATCATCGATTTTGTCCCTATATTATTTTCTTAGTAAAAGTGAGCAATAAATTCAAAATAATAATAAAAAAACCATAACCCACATTATGTTAAATTTGCTGCAATAGGCAATGTACATTCATGTTTTTAAGAAGCAAGTTGAGAAGCCTCAATAAATAGACTACAGAATAGCAATACTACAATACTGCAATATTTTTTCAAGCTTATTTTTCCTGAAGCTTCAGTTTAACTGTTTAACTGCCTTTTAATCATCTTTTCAAGGCAACAGATTTTTAGCAAGAACATTCTGTTGGGATGTGCACCTGGACTGGAATAACAAGAGATAGGGTAGACAAAACGAGATAGAAGGCGCAAGACCCTTGGAGGGACTCCAGTGGGGCAGTTCTGAGGGTGGTACCAGGGCAAAAGGGGTCTTAGGATTGAATGTCCTCATTAGATATGATAATTAGTAGACACAAAAGTGTAAAAATGTTGTATGTGGGCACATGCCTTTGTATTCCATGGCCAGAAGGCCTTCATTAAAAGAGCTGCTCTATATCTTATCTGTACGTAATATTGTTTGGAGAGTTCTTTTCTCCTGGATCTTCAGGTAACAACTCACAGCCAGAAACTGTGTTATGCAGTGATTACAAGAAAGGTTTACATGGATTTTAAATCACTGTATAGCTGCACATACTACTGTTCCAAGAGATATAAAGAGTGGTGCTTTAAAGTACAACTTCCTCCTGTTGTAATCCTGGAATCTAAACACCTGCCACTTTGATATCCATATTCACTCTTCTCCATGGGGTTTTCAAGATGATGAATCATCAACAGTCACTGTCTTAAGTATAAATATGGTAGATAACGAAGGCTGACTACTGCCTCCTAGAATATCTACATATCTACTTAACAAAATGAAAATATAATATTTTCATATCATGCTCAAAAACTACCCCCTTTGTGATACATGTGAGAGTTATATGAACATAAAATCATCTAAGGATATTTCCATTTACAACCTCTTATTACAGATATCTTCAAATTAATTTGGATATATAGGAAGTAAGGTATACTTGATAGGCTACTTTTGGTTTGTTGTAGTAATAAAGGGGGGATATGGAATATTTAGATCATTAGAGCTCAATTCAATGCTTTCATTTTGGGAATATTCTAGCATTAACAAATAAATGTCTATTAAAATAATGTTATTTTGTTTACATAGGCTTCATCAAATGCCCGACTATGTGTAAAGTTTAAGAGGTGGAGAAGAGATTGCTTCCCTGGCACAAGAGCTATTTGAAGTACAATTTGCCTGCTAATTATCAAAAAAAAGGGGTCAGGAAAGTTTCAGTGTTTTAACTTTTTAATGCAATTTTATGTCCACACAGTGAGAGACACTTTTCTTGTTCATATTCAACCTCTCTATATTCATGCCATTCTATATAAAAATAGAAGAGAATCTGCCAGATTTACATCCCTGTTTCACTAGAGAACCTCAGAGGGTGCTGAAATGAAAAATGAGATTGTTCCCATTCACAAAATCATATTTCTCTTCAACAAGTTGCTGACACAGCACAAGAAATTGTACAATAAATAAGTTCCTATTTTGTGTGGACAAACAATAGAAAGGGTGCGCTTCACTTAAGTGCATAGTAGCCAATGGTGTATTGCAAGGAGCATAGGCCTCGTTCTGCAAACTTTGTTAAATTTCCATCAAAATTAAATTTTTTCCATTGTTCATTAATACATCCTTTTTATGAGCAGGTGAAGTGAATATGCTTGTCTTCCCACTGACCCTCACCACCACTTCTTTGTGCAAGAATCATTGTTTGTTACTAGATTATTATAAATACTATTACAATATTAGCACTAATTCAGCACTATTTGTTGTATAGTACATTGTGACAGGATCTCATTGTCTTCAAACAGCACAAAATTAGTAAGTCAGACTGTTAGTGATGGCACATTCTTAATATTGGTAATAACATAATCACTAGATTCTAACAAAACAATGAGCACAGGATCACAACAGGAAGATAGATTGTTGTCACAGTGGCCTGTAAAACAACACACAGGGATTTTTTGATAATACTTTCTTGCTGAAATCTTCCCCAGTTATTTCTTTTAAATATGAGGGTTTTTTAAAATTATAAAATTTGAACAGAATGCTATGATCCACCATTCATATGTATAAATACAAGTAGAATTTGTAGCTTTAGCAATTAAACTAAATGACCAGAATTTGCACTAGGTTAAATTGATAATTTCTTTGTAGATGCAGTGCTGGTTTTCTGGATGATTTTCCAAGCACACATAAAATTACATAAAACAGCACTAAGAATAGTTCTCTTAAATTGTTAAATAATGCTAATTCTACTTGAGCATTAAAGGAAGATAATTAGAGAAAATTTAACAATATGTCTAAATACATTTATGCGTGCTGCTAAATGTGGTGAAAATACAAAAGTTATTAATCATATATCTTGCTGGATTTGAAATTATTGCATAGCTTTCAAGGCTTTTTGTTTTTCTGATATGTAGTTGTTTATCTACTATGAATGAAAAACAATTTAATCACAAATCGATAAAAGTACACTTTCTTCCCAAGGACAAAAATATCTTTAGTAGTAAATTTTTAGTTAAAAATATACTGAATCATAATTTAAAAGCAATTTGTGCATGCTGACATTCTCAGAACACTCCAGTCATCAGCAAGTTTCTGTATTTCAACAAGCATAACAGTCTTTTAAGGTTTTGTAGAATACAATTATATTAATATGGTCAATATTTTGATAGTATGAAAAAAGATTTCCCATAACATTTATAAATGGTACATCCTCATACTACCTGAAAAATAACCACCATAAATGTTGCTGATGCTACTTATTTCTCTGAATGCCTATCACCTGTGGTACAGTTGGCAATACTGTGGGCCAAAGGCTCCCACGCTGATACGTGACAGGCTGGAATGCAACTGGTTGAACAAAACACCCTCCCCCTCCCTTGTCTGAAAGCCAATTTCAAACACATTACACCATTGCTTCTACAGCATTTTCTACAATTTGTAGTAGACATTAAGGTCCTTCTTTAAGGCATTACATAGGTAGAAGCCCGCTACTAAGTAGTTTCACAGGTGAAATATAAACCTGTACCAACTCTATTCTTTGACTAATAGTTCTCTTTTCAACTTCCCCAATTGGTAAGGAAAGGGCACCTAGGTCACATCACTTGTTTGGGTTTTTTCCTGTTAATTTTCATTACAGGACACCCTTACTTGATCAGGAAAACAAATTTGTAAAGTGCCATATAAATTAATAATCCATAGAATAATTTTATTATTAATAGTGGTAATATAGATATTTAATTTTTTTAGTAAATCTTGGTCCTGCAAATCTTTCCAATAGTAGATACAAAATGAAGCTTAGCCACTGTAGTGACCGGGTATTGACGACAGCCATTAGCCCAGCATAAGGCAGAAACAGTGATAATATCTCCAGGGAAATGCACCATCCTGTGAAAGTGGATACAGTCATAGATACAGAGTTGCAGGATGGATATCGTCAAATTAGCAAAATTGCTGCCATCTGGTCCTGAGTCTTCATGTTCTAAGTTGCAGAGTGGGGAAGCCTGGATTATGACAGCAGCAGTTCGAGGGGGACTTTCTATCAGGATTTGCTAGGAGATGTGTGCCAGGTGCAGTGCTCACTGATCCTGCAGAAGAGCTATGGATCCTTTCATATATGCCATGAAGTTCTTTCTCATGCAAGAACAGGTAACATTAAGTATTTAGATTCTAAAATATTAATTTAATTTAAAAACATAACACAATAACCACTTTTTTCAAGATCCAGTTCCCTTTCGTCCAGAGACTTTTTTTAAAATTAAAACAAAGCCTCTAATTTTTAAATTCTGCCTTTACATCCTGCCTTGCAAAAAATTCCTTAAATCCCCTGATAAATCACTTTTTCATTGCAAAAGATCTGGACATTGACTGAGGCTTGATTGTTACTGTTCTCATTTTGCAAATGACTTTTTTTTCTTCCTTTGCTTAATGGAGGATAGAAGATAATTATTTGAATTTAATTTTTATAATCAAGCCTGATACGACTTTGTCACTGTGACAGGAGTTCAGACTAGTGTTTAAAGGACTCCTTATAGCCTTCTTATGTATTGAATTGTGAAACACAGCAATTTTTGCACACATCTATCTCCTTTGAAGAAAATGAACGCTGCGGGCCTTCACCCAGTTTATTCACTGTTACAAAAATTGCTGTTTAGGCATATCAATTTTTTGTTTTTTCTGTAGAGTGAGAACTATAAAAATCAAAGATTGTGGTCTGAAATTCTTCAATGCTTTGTCTCATACCTCCCCAGCTACTACTTCTCCGGCTCAGCTTCTGTTCCCAGCTATATGACAACCAACCTCTTTTTCCAGTACATCTTCTTCTTTCAAACAGAATAAGATTGCTTTTAGAACATCATTCTTTCAACCACCAACACATCTGCTTGATTAAAAAGTAGGAAATGTTAGCCAACATAACAGGCTTCCTGTCACTTTTTAATTTTGTCTCCTTTAACCTGAAACTCAAAACTCTGCTTTTGACCTCTGATGTATCCACTGTCACTACCAACGTTGGATTGTTGGCAGCCATTATCCACACTACACTTCACTGACAGTATCTTCACCCCAGTCACTATGACAGCGGCTTCATGGAATCCATAGACAGTTCCTCATTGCTGAAATTCTCACTGCATTCTTTTGCTTCATTTACAGTTCTATTTCTCCTGGACTGAATGACAAAATAGCTGTGCAGCAGTCAGCTTTTGCTGGTTTATTCATTTTCCCACCCTGCAAGACCAGGAGGGCTCTTTATTCTAGCATTCTGTTACTCTATTTCTCTCCATTCATGATGTGCCTTTTCTTTTTATTCTCTGATCAGTTGATACCCAGTCCATGGCTCGATGATTATCTTGCACCATTTCCTGGCACTTTATTTTCATATATATCAGATTTTTTTAATAAGAAAAGAATTGAAGGAAATAGCTTATTTCTTTGCAAAAATGAAGACTAGAAACCCTTTTTTGGACAAGCTGACATTGTCAGATGACATCTGAGTTTCAACTGATTTCAAAATTAAATATATTGTTGCGAAAATTTGGGACAATATTTAATTATTGACAAAGGCATGTTAGTATTGATCAGGATGTTAGATGCTTCCAAGAAATAATCTCTATCTGTTTTGTATTCACCAGCAGAATTTGCCCAGTATGTTGCAACTGTGATGAGCAGCAACTCATGGGCAAGAGCTGCATCAAGAACAGTTTGTAACCTACATCCCCAAAACATGCCCGATCAGAGAGTTCCACTGTGCCAATGGGGACAAGAATTTGTAAGGTACTACAAAAATCAGATTTTAGGGAATAAATACACTCACATACTCTAACTTAGTGGCAAAAAAGGCTAAAGAAAAGATACAGTAGGTCTGTATTCATTAGACATGAGGTCTAATGACCAAATTAACATATCAGGTTATTTACACTGTTGTTTTAAAGGGTCAAGAGGACAATTACAAATCTTCACATAGTATTCATTGGTGGAATATAGATTCTCATTAATTCGTTTAGGAAAAATGCATATTGTTCCTCTTGAATACTCTATATCTAAAATTAGATGGTAGGTTTGTAAAAGCTATTCTTTTATTTTACATAGTTAGTTGTGACTAGCTAGAAATATAAGGCATTTTTCATTACACTAGTTATATAAATCAGAGATGCTTTATAAATTCCAAACACCTTTATATTCACATTTCTTTCCCATAGTTGTTAGTGCTTGATATCGTAAGTATCTGAAAAATTACTTTTTGCTTATGCAGATGGTAAGGTCTGTTCCCTGAGGACGTAAAGTTGAATTAGTCACTGCTCTCTGACAATGCTCAAGACAAATTAAATAAAATCAAAATGAATCCTGATGACTTTCCCTTTATATTCACACTTTAAAATAATAAGCCCTGACAAAAAGGGTATTACCATCTCATATGGCCCAATTAGGAGAACTAAAGGCTTGAGGCTGTATTATTTGCTATGGCAATTTCATATTGAACTGCATTGGAATGATCTGCCAGAAGTCTGGCTATATTCCCAGTTTTGAAATTTATGCACAGGGATTTGATAAACTGCGAAGAAAAAAGAACTTCAGTGGAAAAAAAATTACATGTTTCAGAAATAGCTAATAGTAAAATTGTGGAGGAGAGTTGTCACATTTAGCACATAAAATAGCAGGACACACAATGTGCCCTATTTTCTTAGAAGTGAAGCTTAGTGACAGATCTGGTGTAAGAAAGTCCACACTTTCCCAAAGTGACAGTAATCTCCTCGGATTAAACTGGATTTTTTTTTTGTTTAACCATTTCTAGACTGATTGTATTTATAATACTTTTTAAAAATCTTTATCTGAAACTGCAATTCATTGCTTATAAAAAGTTTCAATTTTTACTTGTAAATGGAGACAAAAACTAGATTCATGTTTACTTCCTCCTTCACTATTACGCCCTAACAGTTTGCTTCACCATTAGCTTTCTGCAGAATTTTTTGCCTATTAACTGTAGCACTAGCAATAGTGCTAGTAATAGTGCTAGCAGAAATGCCAGCCTTCTAGTCCTGTTCACATACTAAGATTTTGATGTTTTATTTATATACACAAAGTCAGATGACTCCTGTGCCCTAAATCTTCATGTGCTAGGCAGTCCTATGTCATTTGATCTATAAGGAACTGCATGGTCTCCAGGTAGATCATAGTGGACTTAATATGTGAATAATATTACAAGCAGATTTTCTGTAAACATTAAAAATTAATTTTGTGTTTTAAAATGCCTGGGTAAGTACCTCACACAACACACTTCTATTATATTGCTCCAGCTTAGCAATGGGCTAAGGAAAATATCACTAAGAGAGATGGTCTCCCCACCCACCATCCAACTCTGGCTTACCACTAAGTGCCATTCCACATAGCACAAACTCTGCAGTTAAGTCTCATGCCTTGAAGAATAGATACACCTTGCCAAGCTCTGCCATTCTTTAGTGTGTAACTCGCATACAAAAATGTAACAGTAAACTCTGAATTTGGCCTCTGTTACTGAACATTGCAAACACTGGGATAAATTGATAGGTGAACACCTTGCAGAGCTGATACATTTAAAAAATGTATGGCCAAAGTTGACATATGACATTCTAAAAGTGTTCAGTCTAAAAATCACAAAAACACAAGACTCAGGAAAGTGGAAAAGTTGCTTAGAATACTAATTTAATGAAAAACATAAACTAAAATTGCTTTAAAATAATCATCTCACAGATTGCCTGTAGCCATCTTCATCATCTTACGAGGTCCATAAAGGACAACCTTTGTTTAATAGCAACATCTGACATTTATTGCTATGCCTCAGATAGACAGTACCCCTTTCAATTTATGAAGTCATAAGAGCACCATATATCTTTTTGGGAAAATAATGCATGGTAACTAGGTTTATTTTTCAAATATCAAAACAATGTTTAAACCACATTCATGTATCTGCACAGTGACTATCCCAGGGGATTTTCATGTAATAAAAACACATTATGGTATAATATATCTGAATTTGACAAGAAAAAAGTACCATCTATAAAATAAATCCAAATGATAAAAGAATGTAATCAAAGTTTTCATAAAGGTAAAAATCCAATTGCTGTATTGATTCTCCTAATGCTTATTGGAGTTAGTTGTACGTAAGCCATGGAACTGTGGATGCACTCTCATCAGATAGTTCTCAACATGGGTTTTCACTGGAGAATTGTTTCAAAGCAATATTTCATCTAGTTCTAAGCATTTAAAAGTAATAAGAAGGCTTATAACCATCTTAAAAGTCATAAGATAAAATAGTAACTTTTGCATTTGATTTACTTTATGATTTCTGAATTCTTAGGGTTTATTTATATTTTGTTTTCATTATTTCCGTGGAAGGAATCTTTTCTCCAAATTCATTTGTATTTTAAGATTTCTAAATAGTCTATTTCTTGGATTAAATTATTAAGAACTGGCAATACTGAAAGAATAGTATTGCCTGTTGAACCTCCAGCAGTGCATTAAAACTAACTCAGACATGTTAGCATGGCTGGCCTTGCTCCTGCCATAAGTGTCACACAGAAGAGGTGTTAGGCAGATGTAAATGTAAATGTGACCGCAGCAGGCCCCATCGTACTAAGTGGTCTGGCACACAGAAGTCTTGAGCAACAGTTTATGTTCTGTGCAGCTTCTGACTTCAGCCAACCCTGCTATTTCGGCATGGAAGAGGTCCCAAGTAACCCCGTATTTCTCAGCATGTAATTCTGAACTATGATAATAAATGTATTTGTTCTTACAAAATAGGGATAATTTGTTTTTACAAAATGGGGATAATTTTACATTTCCTCTTTCACAGCACCATCTCCTTCACAGTTCACACTTTAGTTAATTGTGTGGATTTAAATTTACTTACTTGATGTGATTTTATTAGAAATGTGAAACATTCTAGCTTAAAATTTTTTTTCTCCATTCAAATTTTGTAATGATCTCTTGAAGATGAAATCTCTGTGGACAAACACACAGTCCTATTTCCCCTTAGTTTTGTTTTTCCAGAATTCAGAAAGAAATTGAAATTGAAATGAAACTTATTTTTAGCAGTGATTTCAAATTATGCAATGTCTCATGCCAAAACAATCTTGAAATGATGTTCAATGAGACAAGCACTGTAATGGGAACATTACCTTTAGATAATCATGACTGCTGTGAGAGCAGATAGCGCACCAACCATTGCCCATGCAAGCCTGACATCCATCACTGTTTTGTCTAGTGTGTTTCTTTAAGCAATGCAGGGAGGTGAATACAGCATGAAATGGCTCTGGGATTTGGGTGATGACTGCATGCAGAAACTGCAAAAAAATCACACTGCCATAGACAGGCAGAGAAGCACAATAGAGCTGTGCTATTTGGGTTCACTTCAGTGTATACTTCACATGAAGTATCTGTATATATCTTTGACTAATGTTTTATTCTAATCAACATGTCTTAAACAAATCATAAAACTAGGGGCAGACATAATGCTATATTTTAACCAGAAGTAAATTTAGGAATCTAATTTAGCTTAGTGACTAAATCCCAAAATACAAATTCCAGAACAGAAACAATCACCTCATTTTATCCGATATTAATAAATGCAAAATATATTTTCATTATCTTCACTCTGTAGGAGTTGAAGACTTCAGAACATACTTGCTCATCACTTCTGCAGATTACATTTTTGAGTATATTCAACATAGTTGTTTATATTCTGATTTTTCCAAACTCCCCATTATTCTTCCTTACATACATATGCCAATATTACCACACTGACTGACCTAGATGCCTCAAAAATCATTTTGGTACCTGATATTTGTACATGTCTATGTTGTCACGTTGTTTATATTACAACAATACCCTCCATAATTGGGACAGACCACATAAGCACACTTATCCTATTTGCATTTATGCTGTTAATCTCATGCATCATCACTTTCATTTGGTTCCATACCTCCTCCTATGGCATTGTGCCCTTAACAAACTCTTAATTTGAATGAGACCAAATGTATTTCTTGGACATATCTTTCAAATTTCTTCATACTTTCTGCCTCCTACTTCTTTCAACCTCTTCCAGCCTCACTTAGTTGTATTCCCTTGGAATAGCAATTGCTTTCTAAAATACCCCGATATATTTGACATGTGTTTTTAGTATGGCATTCATTACTACAAAAGTATCCACTGTTAGTATCAGATGTGAAAATGGATAGCAACTCAAACCAAACAGGGATGCTGTAGAATTCACTGCGTATTAACACTGTTATGGCCCAAATCACTTGAAAGTGTATGCTTGTTTGCCTGAAGATGGGGAAAAGGCTGAAATATGAACATGTGCTGCAACAGGCAGCAGTTTGAAGATGCTAATCCTGCACTGTGTGACTGCAACATCATAAGCAATGAGAAAGGATGAAAAAAAACCCCACAACCAAAGAAAAACTGAAACCAAACCAAAACATTATATATTAACTTTATATTTTATCTATTGGTTTGTATTTAGTTTTTCAGTTAGAATTCCCAAGAAAGCTGATAGCAGAAGTGTAGATCCAAAACATTACCATCTTACCTGTCTAACTGGAGCACACCCCACAGTCCTGGCCAATCTGGATGCTGTATTCTAGACATGTGATCTTTTAAGGAAAGAAACAGCTCTATCATTTTAGGGTGTTTCCTTCTCTTCTTCCTTGAAAAGGTCAGTAATGACAGGTTGTTCTCCAATTGCATAGTCTATTTCCCCTCTTGACCTTTTCAGAGGCAGAATCCATGCAAAACTTCTAAAATACCACGTAAGCTTGAAGAAAGGGTTAGAATTGGCTTGGAAGAAAGTGCTGGTTATCAAAGTCTTTCAAGTGAAACACCATTGTGAGACAAAGGCTATTACAAAAACCTTTGCAGTGAAGTTTACTCTGTCTTTTTAATCCGCAGTGGATTTCCTTTTAAACTTTGAGTGAGATTCTCAATGTGTGTAAATCATCACAGAACCAATCAGAGAAGCAAGATTTGTTTCAATTTTCCTTTTATTTTTTGTTATATCTAATTATTTTGTATAAGCAGACCTTTTTAACACTGACATATCAGCATACAGTTTAACTTTTATATAAAGACTGTTAATGATAGAGTAGAAAATAAAATGTATAAATTAAATTTAGGAAGGGAGTTCTGAAGTGACTATTGTCAAAAACTTGCTACTATAACTTTAGACTTTGTCCCAAGGCAAGTAGTCATCCTGAGAATATGTAGAAATAACTAAAGGGGTCAGAAGCATGGAGAGAGAACATTTTCACTTCTAGAAAATAAAAATGTGTACAGGTAAAATTTTTTGCAAGAAAGTCTTTTTGTTTGCCACATTTGCCTTAGTAGTCAAGTCAGAAAAGGATAAAAAAGGAATCAAGATTGAATGTAAGGTTATTACATAGACAAAAAGAACCCGAGTGATATTATTATGCACATCACACGGCTTGTAAAGGCAAATATTCCTCTTTTCCCCTCATGTACAGAGGGAAAGAACTAGGAGCCTTGATTTTATGTTTAACTCCTGCCCTTGTTCTTAATTACACAGTGGATTTATTTTGGTTTTTTTTGATGGGGAGAGCAGGACAGAGAGAGAAGTATTCCTTATTTGTAAAGGGATTTGAATCAACTCAAGTGGAGAATGTCACCCTTTTCTTGATATTGTCACCTATTCTGACAAAGGCATCTAGCTGTTAGTATTCCAGACGAGACGTCATTTGTCTGATGGACTTTTTTCTTTCATAACTGGAAGGTACATATTTGGCTAACAATATACAGATGAACATTGCAAAAATATAATTAAAATTATTGTCATTATTGTCATTGAGCCAGCAAAAAAAAATCAAATTGAACTGGCATTGGATGCAACAGAGCTATCTAAATGTCAGCAACTGTTCAGAGCAACATGATCGGCGCACCAAGATTGCATATAAAATGAGTTTAATATGCATGCAGAACTGGTGAGATTAAAGACACTCCTAAAGGCAAGAAAGGAATGAAGAAGTCATTGATAAAAATCTGCAAAGCATTTATAAAAAATTTTATTTGTCAAAAATAAAATAAAGGAAATAATGAGAACATTATGGTAGGCAGATCTAAAGAAAACCTTTTTTTCTTCTTCATCCCCAGTTATGGATAAAGGAGAAAATGTGAATCATAAATTACCAGGCTTTTAGAAAAACATCATTTGCCAAATGCTACCAAAAGCTCCCTATTTCCACTACTGACAACACTGATTTCATTTTCAGATAGGCCCATAACTTGAGAAAAATTATAATCTCTTGAAATTCATTGAACCTAGATATTTTGCTTGTGATCCACTACAGCTCGAAATAATAGTTGATCTCTGTTTTGTAATTATGCAGTCAAATATTTTGCTGCAGCTGTAGTCATCTGCATTTCTATGTGTAGGCTTCTATTATCTGGTATCACAGAAACACATATACTTTCCTCCTTCTGGTCTGCGGAACACGACTGGGCACCATTAAAGAGAGTCTGGCTCTATTCTCTTAACACCCACCCTTAAGATATTTGCATGCATATGAAAGTGATCCTAGTTTACAACCACTTGTTTACACTAAAGGCAGGCTTAACTGTACCAAAAAAAAAAAAAAAAAAAAAGGAATATACATTAACTGGGAGCTTGACTGAAATCTTTAGGTACAGAGGATTCATATTTACTACATATCTGCCTTATTCAAGTGATATCTGCCTTCTCTCTCTTATATTTGACTTATACATGTGTGTCCTGCATCTTTTTGTAGCACATATGTAACCTACAACCCTACTCATTTAGTTTTAAAAACACTTAACCACTGCCACGAGATTTGTTATTATTATTGCTATATTTGTTATTATTGTTATTTGTTGTATTATATGTTATAATGAAAGAAAAGTTAACTGTTTTTATAACAGTTTTCTGCATGTAGAAATTTTTTAGTGCCTCAGGATACAGATAAGAAAGGCAGAAAAAATTCTCAACAGGAAGCTGTGACTGATTCTTCTTCAGCACTGCCTTTGTTTCCTTAAAAGTAGACAAAGAATACTTCCATTTTCATATCGTTTTGCCTCCAAACTTTTTAACTTACTTCTCTGGTTCAACCTTTCTGTTTTCATGATCTTCTGAAAAAGTTGTTTTCAACATTGGTTTTACAGAATGTACATATCTCCCACCTTTATCCCACTTCACTTTTCCCAGTAAATCCACATCTAGCTGATTCTGTAAACACACCAGCTGGGTCTACAGCCGTTGGAGCACACATGTGGGACTAAGCATTATGGCCTAAGTTCTGATGTCCAATCTATTTTAATTATCATTGTTTGTCTTCTGTTTCCTGTGCTGCAGGAAATGTCTCCTTTATTTTGCTAATTAAGATTTTATAGCTACTTACTAGCTATTCAGGTCTATTAGGGCAAGTCCCTCACTTATTTTGAGGGACTCACAAGCATTAAATCTCCAAATATATCCAGTTTGTGCAAGGATAAATCCTGAAGGGTTTTTATTGAATTGTTTAATGCCAAAATGAGTTATGTCATACTGTCTTTAAAGTACATGGGGTGACACATTACTCCATAAACTGGTGTAACACTTGGATTTAAACGAAGTATTTACATCTTCTTACTTCTTTATTGTAAAACTAGTGAGGATTAGATATGAAACTATTTTCATAATTAAATGCAATTTAAGTGTGCATTTACTGTTAGGCTGGTATATTACTCTGCAATTCCCCAAAAGTAGTCGTAAGTCTGAAAACAATTAATTACACGTATCTGCTTGCATTGTGGTGTGTTTAATACCATTTGAAATATAATAATTACTTTTCTGATATCAAGTAGAACAGGTCCTATGACATCAATGTTCCATACGCACACACTTATGATCCACATTGGCCCTGACCAAGTATTTCAGGTTGAGCACCACAAAAGTGAAGCACTTGACTAATAATGGTTTCCTCTGAAAGGTGGCCTCAGCTGTATGTAGAGCAAGGACAGCAAGCACAGTATTAAATTATATACTACTACTGCTTCAAACATCCATTGACTGACTTGAAATATCATATATAACTTGTACTGCAGTTTTGTGGCAGTTAAAGGCTTGTTAAAGGGACAAGGCTGACTGCAGGAGAAAGGCCAGGTTTGAAGCAGAACTCTGTTTTGCCTGTCAATTTTGTTAAATGTTTTGTCTGATTGATACAAAGATAGGTTTTACTAGTTGCAAGTTAGACTTTATAGACCAAGGCTGAATAAAGAGGACCCAGTTGGTCTTTGCACTCCAAGTTCTGCCTAATAAATGACCTTTGATTCAGGTCAGGCAATGCACAGTTTCAACAATGCACAGATCTCCCCATATTGCAGGTTAAAGCAGGAACAGTTAAAGATGATGGATTTGAGTAGCTAATGCTACATTGCTGAGGTGTGGTGGTTTGAGCCACCACAAAAATCCAAAATCCAATTTCCAGGCTTCCTCCACCTCTTCCCACAATTTTACCTCAACACTGAAGAGAAACTTTCAGGCAAGAGGCCTCTATAGGGTAAAAGGGGAAGTATATACATTTTATTTTACACAAATAAATATACTGTACAAGCTAAAAGCAACTATATATATAATATTACACACTTCTATCAGTCCCTCTAAGCTTCTCCCTCAATTCAGTCCAGGAAAAGCCTTTTAGGCTGACAGGTGAAGCAGTCTTTCTCTCGTGGGAGTGTTCAGGGAATCTGACTCACTCACCCCCCACCAACCTCCAGCTGTTTGCTGAAGTCTCTTCCTCCTTACAAAGTCCAAGAAGATAGCTCTGAGTCCTTTATCCCTGGTTCTGTGCCACCTCTGCTGTGTGATTCTCTCTCTCATACCTCGGTTCCGTGCTGCTGTAGTTTAGTTCAGCTTATCACACATACGCGTCCTGGAATCTTCATTCCTCCTACGAGTTTTTGGCTGTCCTCCGTTTAAATCACTGCAAGGACATCCTCTGGGCCTTTCTCTGGTCCGTCTCCAATTTCACCTGGGGTTATCTCCCTGGCACCAGGCTGCATTCCACCCGTCCACTTTGGCTCGGCTCCAATGCCGAGCCGAGCCTCTACTTTACAGTGAGAGGGAAAAGAAGAAGTCCCCTCCACAGTCTAGCTGCAAAGGGGGGGGCTCCTCTCTCCCACTTACCTTCAAGTGTTGTGAGCCCCTTCCCTCACAACACACACTCCAATGCTGCCTCTGCCCCTGGCTTAGGCCAGAATTGTGGGGTCGCAAGGTCCCCCTTCCCCCTGGAGGGAGGCCCCCAGGCCACCCCTGGGCCTTTCTCACACCCACACAGCAGCAGACAGACAGACCGATTGCCAACAACTTTCGCCAGTTCTGTATATATGATTTTTCACAGGAGCGAACAAAACAGGCAGTGATTGGACCTCCAGGGGAGACTGCCCTAGCACCCAATCACCTCTTGGCCCCCCAACTCCCGGGGAGGGGGGGGCAATTTCAAACCATGACATGAGGAAACCCAAAAAATACTCTGAGGACATATAGAGACTGTCGCTATGGTAAAAGGAAGCATAAGAATTTGAAAGCACCTTTCCAATGGTGCAAGAACTCTTCAAATGTGCTCTTTGGGCAACGCTGCAAGTTTGGACTTTCTCAGTGGCTAGGAATTACATTTCTCCCAAAACCTAACAGTTTTACAAAACTCTTCACAAATATATTAACAACATGTAAAAACTGAAAACAATAACAAGAACAGAAACTAGACATACAACAATAATAAAACCAGGTCTGAACAATACGATATTCTACTACCAGAATGTCAATGACACCCTCTTTCCCTTCCTGTTAGCCCTAGAAGCACTGAAGAAAACCTATGTGGGAGTCAGAAAGGCAAACTGACAGAGTGACACAAGGCTGGAAGTGGGATTGTTTTAAAATCAGAGTTCCAAAAGAAAAGCCAGCTTGATAAAGGTTAACCCTGTTCTGTGTCCCAGGACTCTTTATTTCTGATGTATGGAGAAAAAGAGACCTTCACAGAAGATTATCTCAGACTCCTACCTGCATTCCTCCAGAAGAGGAAGATAGCGTCCTGGAGAACCAATAAACACCTCATCACCCTACTCACAGGTAAATTGCTAACACCCCTTAGTGGGCAGGGAGCTATGCTGTCTCCTCACTTTCACCCTCTTAATCACATTCTGAAGGACAATTCATTCCTTCCTTTGCCAACCAAAGGGGAACCCATGCCCTGTCACTGGAAGTGGGGCTGCCAGCAGGGTATCCTGCACCCTGAGGGGAGCCAGAGTGGGAGAATTCACTGTATAGCGACCTGACTTTCCCATGACCTGATACCAATTCCAATGGCCAAATCTTACCATTCATTTTGGTAAGGTTTCTTGAACAAGTAACAATTAGATATGCTCCACTACTGTCCTCTCAGAGTTCATTAATGTGGTGGCTGACCCTGGCTGGACACTGGGTACCTACCAGATCCATTCTGTCACCTCCCCTCGCCAGCTAGGCAGGGTAGAAAAAAATATAAGGAAAAGCTAGTGGGTTGAGATAAGGACAGGGAGAGATTACTCACCAATTACAGTCACAGGAAAAACAGACTCAACAGGGAAGTTAGTGTAGAATTAGTGTATTTTCTTACCAATCCAACCAGACTAGGAAAATTAGAAATAAAACCAAATCTTAAAACATGTTCCCTGAACTCCTCCCTTCTTCCTAGGCTCAACTTCACTGAAGTAAACTGTAACAAAAACATGTGCCATACTTTAAGCATTACTCAAAACCAACTTACTCTTTTTCAGCTTACTCTTTTTCTCTCTCTTTCTTCATCTCTTCCTCTTTGTCTTACCTTTTTACTCTTTCTCTCACCTTTTTATTCTTTCTTTCATCTCTCTCCCTTTCTTTTTCTTTATTGTCCCTCCTCTCAATCTTTCCATCTGTCCCTCTATCTCTACTGTCAGATAAATAAAGATTGCACTAAAACATTCAGGAATCTAGCACTGAGGTACAAGAAAAAAAATTCAAACTATGATAACTTTCTCTCTCCCTTTACCTCTATATATTATAATTTAGTTTTTCATCACAGGACCAGATAATATGTACTTGCCTTACATATGATGTTACAGAAGTGGTAGTAAAAGATAGACATGTTCAATACAAACATCAAGGTTTCTATAATCTAGTTGGTGGTAGATGAAAAAAAATCAGTATAATAAACTGATACATGTTCAACAAGGGAGAAATTCTGATCCCAGTTGAGATGCTTGTGAGTGATAGTGTCCAATGTTTTCAATCATCATTTAATAAAAATAGGTATGAAATTCGGAAGCAGTCTGTTTTCAAAACTTAGTTATCTAGATTTTGTTAATTAAAGATATAATACTAAATTTCTTTGTATTCAGCTCAACCCCAAGATACATACTTAGGCAGAACTAGAGTTAACATGTAAAGGAAACGTGATTGAACAGTGAAAAAATGTAGATTAAAGGAAACTTCAGTTCTCACAGGAGACAAGAAAATGATAACCTGAGGAAAGACTGCAGTTTACTCTGGAAGATATATAGTATGCCAGTTTATCACTGTAAATCAAGGAAGACTAGAGGGTTTTTTGTGTAAAAATAACTATTTGCTATTGAAACTTGCAAAAGAATTGGAATACCAGTAAAACTATTGATTTATATTCTGTAGCCTTCACACTACTAAAAACAGGACTTTTTTTCCTAGCAAAAATATTAATCTTCTTTTTTAAAGTCATGGAAAAGGAAGGACTGTGGTCTTTTGATTCACTTTTACAGGTATCTATCCTCCCATTTTGCTCAGCCAACTCAGCAGAGTTCCTTCAGCTCAAGGGGGCCTTAAAAGATCCTTTAGGAACTTGGTATATAGAAAAGCACATGGAGATGAAGTGCATACAGACCAAGAGTAGTGGAGTGGACAAGACTCCTAACATAATTTTACTGACTTCATATAGATTCCCTCAAAATATAATTATAGAGTGACCTTTGGCAGTCTTGTACTAAGAAGTAGGTACCAAGCTTGTAAAAGCATGAAAAAAATTATGGGGAAACCTCACGGCACTGGCACTGCCAGAAAGGGTTAAAACTGAAGCAATCTTTTTTGCTACGTAACTGACTTCCGATCACACTCAGGATATGTGGCATAACCAGAAATTAAAGGATTTCCAGGACAGGACAGTAGCTAAGCATTACATTTCAGAAGAGAGTCCTATTTTCATTTGTACTCTCACATATTTCTGCCTGTAGAAGATGCAGACAAATACTTGCAAAAGTGAACTGTATAACTGTATAATTTATGTTGTCTTCTCTTGAGAGTCTGAAACCCACAAAAACTGAAAAAGTGCTGCATTCATCATAATCCCTAAAGTTTGTACAACCCAATGAAGAATGTATCTGTAACACAGGGGATCTCACATATCATGCTGTCTTAATTTGGCTTTGTTATTTTTGTACAGGGCTAAAGTATTTTCATCTGACCCATTTTATATGCCATTTCCAGAGATATAAATCTCTAGGAGGGTGGAAAGTTTGTGAACAATTTAGCAAAGTATATATTCATTTAATATCAACAGAATGGCTTTACTGAAATCAAAAGGCTATTAAAAAAATTTAGTGCACACAAACACTTTTGCTTAAACAGGATGGAAAGCAAGCTTCCACCTCGGAGATAAG
Source organism: Chiroxiphia lanceolata (assembly GCF_009829145.1). Taxonomy (NCBI): domain Eukaryota; kingdom Metazoa; phylum Chordata; class Aves; order Passeriformes; family Pipridae; genus Chiroxiphia; species Chiroxiphia lanceolata. The sequence goes on from NC_045641.1 coordinate 32,771,202, forward strand.
CTCTGAGACATTCAGATTCCTTAACTAACACATTTGGAGGAGCAGCATATTTAAGAAATGGCATGCTCATTTAACCTTCCTTTTGAAACAAGAAAAACATCTAACACTATTTGTATGGTGAAATTTTTAAAACTAGTTTTATCTCTGCATTCAAACAAAATTTACAAGCAGTACTGAGGGACCACTGATTGAACTAGTAATTACTACTCTCTTTCTGTTCAAATACAAATCAGGTGTACTATGCTATTTGAGAAAACATAAGATAGGAAGAAATAATATTTCTTAGATAATCTTTAACAGTCATACTAAAAGACTGCAAAACTTTCTGTTTCTATTATAGATACACTTAGCGTAGACTACTAATACAAGATATGGCATTTTAATAATGCAAGTAGCTGCATATTCTGGTTGATTATGAAAGTCTGACCTCAGATAATAATTAAAAAAGTAACTTTCAAATATCAAGATAAAATAGCTATCAGTGTCGCATTGCTCTTTAATTAGGGCTTAGGTTAGTTAGTGTTCACTCACTTCATTGATTTGTATGCAAGCTATAAAATAAGATCACTTCATTTAATGCATTAACGTAGTTCTATCGCAATGGGTGGCAAACAGATTGCGGAGATTAAATAATATGCTTAATGCAGCAAGGTTTAGTTTAATTTGTTTGACAGCTGAATTTTTGTACTTATAATTGCAGATATTGCAAGTGGACCTAAACAATGTTGTGCTGCTGTCCCTGTATATGAGACCCAAAACTGATGTGCAGTTTCAAGGCCTTCAGACTTGGAAAATCATGTTGGTTTTTTTTAATCTTCATCAATAAGATTACATTTGGATACAGTAATCAAGACTGAATGCTACAGAAACAATCATATGTACTTCCTTGAACTCTGTTTCATTTGGACAATTTGTATTAATATGGTTTTGTGCCCGAGTTTAAGCCTGCATGATCTAGTCCCAATAATAACTTTACAACTTATTAAAATAAGCAAAAAATAGTATTTTATTAATTGAACTATGCAGAAAGTCAGTATAGTAGTAGACTTGCTTAAAGAACAATTTTTCACTTATTGCAGCTTTGTTAGAAATGAATTGGAGACTAGAGGCAAACAATTGCAATGGTTGAGCTTTCAGTGGGATAAGTAAGGAATGCAGTGTGTGCTAAACTGTGATTCTCACATCAGCATGAACTTAAAAATTTATTCTCGTAGGAAGCTACTTCAGAAAGAATCGCAGACACAAATTTACAGGCATATAGCGTGTGGGCTGAGGATCCCATGAGGCAGAAAAAAAAAGGAGGTAGTAAGCTAAAGTGGCAATGGCAACACACAATAGAAAACAGATCTGGCATAGAAAGATATGGAAGTTACAGGAAGCAGAAGCTAAAAACTTGAGCTGTTTTTTGTAGGCACCGCAGAGATTTCCATTAAATATCAAATCACTAAAAACTTACCCTTTTTTTGTAGGTGCTTATTCTTATAAAACTTATATTTCTTGAAGATCCCTGCTTGAAACTCGTCAATGAGGACCTGAGGAAGGCAGACAGGGACACATTATTTCTTTAAAAATTGTCATTGTAACTGAACAAGCATGGTTTTATTTAACGAAAAAAAGCAGCTGCAGGGAATATCACTACGTAGTGTCCCATTCAGAGGTTAAATAGCGTGTAACTTTAGCTCTTCGTGTAAGTCATAGCATCTGACATCCCTACTGTCATTTCAGTTCATTAGGCATAAAGAAGGTATTAGGAACATGTCTCTCCACATCAGCACAGCACTAGTGATAGGGACAGTCAGCTCTAAACGTCTGCTTGTTGCCTGAGCCCAGACATACCTCTGTTGAGCAGAATTTGTGATTTTGTTCTTGCTGTATTAGATCAGTAGACATAACTCATTCACTGTGAATACTACAAATATTTCAACGCACAAAATATTGAGCATGAACAGGAAAGATTCTTCAATTGCAAAGCAAAGAAAGGAATCAGCAATCAGGTCTTTGCTGGACATTAAGAAAACACAGCTGAAATCCTTCCTTTACATAGTCAAAGGAGACTTCCAGATATTCAGGGACTCTCTACAGACACTCAAGATTAAACTTTCCTTTAGGAGTAATGTTGATTCATTACAAAGGAAGAATAGCTGACTAGTTTAAATCAGTTATCATATTTTATGCCTTAAAGGCAGGTGAGGCGACTACATGCAAAAATTTAAAGACTTTTAGAGTAGGGTATGAAATTTCAATACAGGTTAAGAGCAGCTAAATTTGGCATAGTAAGTAATGTATCAATACCTAAAATTCATGTGATGCTTCAGTATAGATAGTGTCAAGACTGTCCAAAATACTTTAATTGTTCTCAGGCTGCTGGGAGAACACAGAAAAAGTAGTCAGTGATCATAGAAAGGTCTCTTTAATTATCCAGTAGACCAAAATATATAACAATAATAATAAAAAAAAAAAGCTTTAGGATTTTTAGATCTCTCTGTCAGGTCTGTCAGCAGTGTCCCACCAGAGCAAGTACCAGAAATACTGAAGAGATTTTGCTCCCCTGAGCCTCCTTGAACATGGATGAAGATCCTTTTTGAGTTATATTTTATCACAGTGTTCAAAAGAGCCTGTGTCTTAATAAATAGACAGCTGTAGGGAGCTGTGCTTACAAAAAGATCTGTCTGCAGAAAAATTGTGGAATTATACAAGGAAAACAATAGATCCTGTACATCCCTGTGTTAAGTCACAACATGTGTATTTTGTTTTAATTACTCCTTCTCTCTTGCTGCTGGAATTTTACAGACTGTCATGGTTGAATGAGCACCAAAACACCCTCTGAGGGCAAAGCTTTCATTTTTGTTTAGATTTTTTCACTCAAGTTAAGAATAAGCCACAAGACAGAAGCTAAGAACAAAGATACAGAGAGGGGACATAACAGATGAGAAACTTTTTGGGTTTGCTTTCATTTTAATTAAACACTAAATAATTTGCTTTTTTTTGCTTAAGAGTGCAATAAAAAATTCCTGGCTTCTCCCCTGATTGCAAAGTTCAGTGTTTTTAGCTCTTTTTCTCTGTGTCTTTGACATAACTGTGGCAGTTGCTTCTTTGCCTTGCTGAAGCCAAGACAGAGTCCAAGGGTATTCTCACAAAGTGAAAGCATCCATCTCATTTTTGCAAGCTTCTTACAGGCAGCCTGCAAAAAATCTGCCTAGGCAGCCAACAACTTTTGGGTGAACCTAGCAGATTCCCCCTGGCTCTGGAGCCTGCTGGTGGTGTAGATGCCTAGCCTAAACTTAGTACAGTCCTTCAGATTTTGTAAGACTGTACTGTGACTGGAGTTTCACAAGTCTTGCAGGGTACTGGTGTCAGAGGCCTTCAGAATACATTGCCTTGTCCAAGGACCGGTATAAATGCAAACATGCGAGTATAAATTAGAGCAAGGTGGTTGCAAAGGTGAGATTGTAGCTCTATTGTGTTCAGAATCCTCCCTCAACAGTGATCATAGCTGGATAATTAGCAGAGAAAAATAGACTATACACAGTTTTTATACCAAGAAAAAAACTCGGAAGAATAAGTTATATAATTCTTATTTCTGTATCAACATGACAGAAAGCCATTGAACTCATGCTTTTTTACCATAGTACACTTCCATCTACAGCTTATTATATATGAATCTTATCTACAGAACAAATTGTTTTTCTGGAAATTATATGAAGTTTTAGTTAACCTGTGAAACACTGCAGCAATACCAATTAGTAATTTTTTTTTAGTCTTCACTTGGAAACAAGAAAAAATCTTCATGAATCCTTATCTCTTAAAAATTGTGATTTCTACAGCCTTCTACTTACCTTCTAATTCATTGTTACTAACAGTAGATATTTCAAAGTTAGATATCTAGTCTGAGTAAGCCATCTAAATTATTTTTTATATAACGTAGCCTACTATGTTATTAATCATTTTACAACAATCCCTTTGTTCTTTTTTATTCTATTTGACATTAAACTTCTTTCTATTCTTATTCACAGTTAACACATTTGCCTGCATGCTGATTCTATCCTCAAAGTGCTTATTCCTTGCACAATTAAGAATCAAATTATTCTGCCATGATGACCTGTTAATGCAACTATTAAATCTTGCTTCCTTGAAAGGAAAGTGTTCTTTAATTGTCTTACAATAGAATCAATTTTGCATAGTTAAACAAGGAAAGAAAAGTGCATTACAGTTACAAGACTTTAAAAGGAAATTGACAATGGTGATAAATAATAAAGGTAGGCATAGACAGATTTTGCTATATATATTTACAAAAAGCAGTTTGGAAGAACCCTAGCTCCATTCAGGCTTGTGAGAATACCAGTTCTGGAAGGCAAACTAGGTAGGAACTGAAGAATTTTAATGTGAAAACAAAAGGCTGAAGAGTGCAAAAGTGATGTGAACCATTCTTGTAGGCCGAAAGTGCTTCCCAAGAGCTACCATGGGACAGTGGCACTCCAAGAGAATGGTGAATATGAAAGCCTTCATGCTCCACCTGTTTTCCTTTATCAGCCAGCCCTTGCAGCATGGCTTTGGACTGTGGATGAGCAGGATGTGTTGCATGACTAGCCTAATAGATAACTGTAGAGATATTTGTGACTGTAGCTTGCTGCTTGCTCCCTAGTTTTTCCTGATAAAAAATGCTTTAAAAATTCTGAGTATATATATCCTTTTGCTCTTACTTCACTTTATAAAGTCTTTAAAAGGAAGTCTTTTTAATAGGAAATAATTTGGTATCAGTGAGAGGAGGAGAAAGAACTAAACTTTCAATTAAAGTCTCAATCAAACTTTACTGGTTTTGAAGTCATTTAAATTGATTCCTTTATAGTGCAAGGTTTTGATGCCACTTTAAATAACTTCAGAGAAGAATGAATTGGAAAAAAAAATATTGTTTTCAGGGTAGTTCAATGCACCTAAGGCATTAACTGCACCGAGTAAGGATATTTGATGAACTTTAAACAGACCAGAAACACTACACTAACTTCCAAGTACTTGTGACTTTTAAAATTTCTCAGTAATTTTAGGAAGCTGTGGTTTCAGGTCAGATCCCAATAGACTGTAAGGTTTTATATTATGTAAGCACTGCTAACAGATGAAAACTTGGCAATTTAGCTACGTGCTTCTAAACACTGTGAAATTTATGAACCAGTTAAATAATGTCATAATCTGCACGTGTCAAAACACATTGAATTCACCATCATTAGGAGCCTGGATGCAAACCATATTGAAGTCTGCAGGAGGAATTTCCAGATTTCAGTGGATTGTGAAACAAAAATTGCAGCATGATGATGGTTATCTTGTCAGAACAGCAAAACTGTGCAACAATATCCCAGAGTTCTTTTGGTGAGAAAGACTTAAAAAGTGAGAAATAAATGTCTTCCCCATCCTGCCTTTGAAGAATGTGATCTGTTTGGTATGGTTTTACTCTCAGCTCAGTAATTTTCAGTGGCTGCTTGGCTACTAACAAAGTACACCACAGCCATTCCTGTAAATGGTAGGGAAATTTCCTTCTTTCTATCATTTTTGAAGCTTGCCTGCTCTCCTTTAAGTTCTCACAGACTCCATTAATACCTCAAGATCCTTTTCAAGGCCTCTTTATCTTTACCGACTCTCCTGTTAGCTGTCTGACATGAGCAGCAAAAAAAATCTATCAAATCCTTTGTTAAAAGAGGAGTGGGAGCTGATGTTGAGCAGCTATTTCTCTCCCAGGCCTAGCAATTCAAGCTGCTTAAATGAGACTTGAGGAGGAGGAGTTCAAATATTACAGCATTTGTAGCTTTTTTTCCTGATGTATTTAAACACAGAACTTCCCAGGTCATAAAAAACCCACAGAAAAAACGACAGCTAGAGAACAAACCTAGATTATTGTTAGTGTTTTATAGTTGGAAACATACTCTTTTAGTTGCCTGTAGTGAGAGAGGTGTTAAGCATATCCAGATTTCCATAAAAGATGGTTTGAACCTACAACTATACCAACAACGAAATCCCTTTTAATATTACGTCCTATAGACCTTTGTATCCAGGCAGTATAGTGTAATGATGTCCATCAGAAGCTCTGAAAGTCAAGTCAAATTTATAAAAAAAATACCAACTAGTGAAGATCCAAAGTTGGGTTTTCTGGGTTTTTTTTCATTCAGGATGCCTACAGCTTCTCTAAAAACAAGCTTTAATAGAATAAAACTTTTTGAATACGGATAGTAGTTTAAAAAATTTTGAAAAAGTCATTTCATGTAAATATATCTGAATAAAAAATCCGTATCTAAATTAAAGTGAATTATAATGAAAAAGCATCAGAGATTTATCATACAGAATACTTTCAAATGAAAGTTTTTTCAATTTCATAAATAAATATGGCAAAAGGGGGGCTTTTTTGCAAAATGCTGAATTACAACATCTTTCTACAAGAAAACTTCTATCAAAAAAAAAAAGACCGACCTTTATTCTAAGAGATTCAAATGAGTTAATAAAATAAGTATGAACTGCCCCTCATTTGAACACACAGCTGCTATGAGAAAAATACATTGCAGCTCAGTGTTTTGTATTTATTGGCAGTTGAGCTTTTTAGCAATAAAAAATACTGCTTGGAACAGAAATGTAGAATAACTCAGTACATCATAATTTCAAATTATTTTATAAGTTGATATTAACCTCAAAGAATCTACTTCATTCTAACTCATGTGACATTACTTCACTGGTCAGAGCACAGTGCTAAATATGCCAAGACTGTGGGTTCAATCCCCATATGGGGCATTCATTTAAGAGCTCGATGATCCTTGTGGGTCCCTTTCAACTCAGAATATTCTGTCATTGTGGTGGTAGACTTCTAATGTAGAGTAAGAAGGCAAGAAGTTATGTAACAATATTCTATTCCTCAGTGAAAAGGGATATTAATTCAGGAGATGCAGGCAAGTACACTGATCTTTGCTGCCGTCCAGAAATGAAATGCCATGTAGAGCAACTTTGTCATTGCTATTCCAATATACTGCCTATTCCATGGTGCTGCTTTTTAGATTTTAAAAGGCAAATCCTTGGTGATCTCTGTAAGAATTTGGATTGCTATAGATCTCTTAAATGTGTTGTTGTAATGAATTCCCATTTTTCTATTGCTTGATGACAATCCATGGATAACTCCATATAAAAGACACATGGTAGACATCTCTCTTTGGTATTAAAAATATTTTCTGGTTAGACCATAGAAGGCTTAATTCTACAAACATCCAGGATTCCACTCAGCATCATCAGGACTTCCAGAAACAGCAGAACAAAATCGAACTTCTTAATATAATATAATAATTTTATAATATACTATTAATTTATTTAAAATAAATATAATATTAATTTTCATAATATAGTATTAATTTTCCTTTTATAATCTCTGATATGGTTTCCACTCATCTGGAATTTACTGAGGTTTCCTAGAGATACTCTAATAGTGCCTACTAAAAACATATTAAAAAATCCATGTCAGTTATGGTTGTGATAGCAATGGTACATTGGGTGGATCCATTCAGACTTATCATCCAATTTTCTGCAAAAACCTGAAGGTGAAAGACGTTAAGGATAATATAGAAGGCGATATGGAAAATAATAATACTCAGTGGGTGGAATTCATTCCACCTAACTTCAGCTGTCTATGTCAAGCTAGTCCCCAATACCCTCTGAATGAACAAAAAATAAATGTTTAAAACAAACTGAGTCACCCTCCAGAAGTTATTTTCTTTATCAAACATAGAAGGAATCTCTATTAATAGCTTTCATTAAATAGCTAACTTCTGGAGGACAAGACACTAAATTTTACACTTCATCTATTAAAAAGGAACTAAAAAAATTACCCCAGGCATGTGTTCATGACTTCCTGTGACCATGTTCAAAATATTCCATGTTATTCCCTTGCACTGACACACAGTTGGACAGACTTCCAAATTTTATTCTAAGAACCTGGATCATTCTCAGTATCCTCCTTTTTCATAGTCTGACAGAGAGAAACTTTCACTCATGTGCCATGAGAATCATCAACTTAGCAATCAAACCTTCCAAGCATGCAAATTTTACAAAACCATATTCTGCTTTTGTGTATGCAGGTATATCTGAGTATCTGTCTCTCTCCTACACATGCATCCTCAAAACCTCTAAAGCCTTTCCATCCACTGAAACCAGAATTTCAAAGATATTAAATTTCAATAAATTCTTGAAACTGTATATCTTATTAACATGTGCACTGATGAATAGGTTGCAGTCTGAGCTCACTTCTTATGATGTGGTGGGAAAAAAAGTGTTTTTCCCTCTGGAGTTAAAAAAAAAATGGTAACCCCCAAGGGGGTGGTGTTTTGATGTTGACCCAATCAGCACCCCTGCAAAATTTAAACATATCACACCAGACTGGAAAAGGAGGATGATGAGGTTGTTGAAGAAGAAGTGGTCATGTTTTAGGCCACGAGGGGAGAAGGGGCAGGAGACCCGCTGGGGGCTCCCACCCCCAGCCCCAGCTGGGGGGCTGCAGAAACTCGGAAACAGTATTAAACTGGACCGAGTTCTGCAGTTAAAAGGTGGGGAAGTTTCTCCACTGTGAGTGGGCAGCAGAAGACAGAAAAGCAGCGGCAGAGGCAGCACCGAGTGGAAGGCTATGGCTGAAAGCCAATAAGATAAGAAATAAGCAGCAAAGATGGCATGCAGCTGAGCAGAGAGACACCGAGATGTCTGATGGAGAGAGAGAGAGGACTAAGCTCAACAAAGACAGTTTTGGGGTAAGAACTGAATCAGCTCCCCCCAAAACCCCTTTGAGACCCCTTCCTAGGAGTAGGGGGTGGACTCCTACTTGAGGGGAGTCTTGGAATGCAGCAGCACCAGAGAAAGAGGAGCTGAGAAGCTCAAGACATCCTGGAAGCTGGACCAGGATGGCCGGATGGAATGCGGGGGCAGTGGCCTTGTTCCCCCCTGCTGCTGCTGCCAGGCTGGCAGCTGAGACAGAGCACAGGAGCTCTGGTAGAACGCTTGAGGCAACTGAAAGCTGCCCTAAACGTTCTGATTCAGGGGGTAAATCCCCTGAGGAAGGGACTGTCACGAAGACCTCTGCACTTCGTCATATGACGTCGTGAGGTAATCCTTGTCCCTGCTTCACAGTCCACGGGAAAGAGACCTTCGATTGGAGTCAAAGACCTTCGATGTGGGGTGAGAGGAGACCCCCTTGTGTGTAATGGAGAGAGAGATCCAGCTACAACTCCAGCTATGACTGCTGCATTGAAGAAGAGAGACACTGCTGCCCTGAACGTGGAAAGGATCTTTCCTTCTTCCCTTCCGGACTTTTATTGGAGGGAAAAGAGATTTGATCCAATGTAAATATTGCTTTATCATAGGAGAGATAGTTAGGACCATGTATATAATGTATTATAATATTTATTTGTGTAATAATTTTAATATAATTCCCCTCTCCCCATATTGAGTCTTGTGTTGTGTCTGGAAAACCCCCCTCACACTCAGGTGAGTTGTGGGAGGGGGGCTTGGACTTGGGAATTGCATTTTTGGGGGTTTCAAACCACGACAATGAAATATAAAAAAACCTCAGGAAAAGTTTCATTCAGGTTAAATATCCATAAGGAACATAATAGAGATACTGGTTTAAAACTGGATGGGACAGTTTCCCAAGAAAAAGGACATTGCTGAAGTATTTACCAGAATTCTGCCTCAAAGAAAATTAGATAATGGAATTAATGATTTTCTAGTAACATTTTTAATAATTATTACTGTATTTCTGAAGTTTTTCATAGCAAATGCTCAGCTAAAGCACTTCAGATAAAACGAATAATGGGTCCTAGACATATGATCAGTTTAACAGTTGGCGAATCTAATGTCTTATCTTATTCATCCAGGTGGAAGAAATAAAGCAGAGGAAGTGATGAAGGAACTAGTCAATGTGGATACTTGAGACTATTTGGGGATGGGTGTTAGCTTTCTAATCACACACCAAAGCTGACACTTTTGTTGTCAGAATCCCAAGAGAAACACAAAGAGAAGCAGTGCAGTAGATAAAGCAATGTTTGTCTCTCAGCTATGACATACAAGTGAAGAAAGAGTAGGTTTTTCTCTTCTATTATTTCAATGTAGGGAAAAAGTAATAAATTCCAACTAACCATATACACACACAAACACACACACCAATTCCGTAAATATAAATACTAAATAAAACAGAGGGAATCCCAGTTACCTCACTGCCATTTCACAAGCCAAGGAGGACAAATTTGTTCAGTGTACCATTTGATGCAAATTATTCCCCAAGTCCTGCTAGGGAGGTAATAATCCAAAACGAGTCCTGTTGTTAAACAGTACTTATGGACTGGGTGTTTCTGTAGTTTTCTAAATGCACTGCTTTATGTGTTCCTAATAGAAATCTCCTATGTTGTGTATAATTGGAAGTCAGAAATGTTCTTAAAGGAATCATTTAAGTAAGGTATGGGCTTTAATAGAGAATGTTTTTTATCTCTGTCTCTTTTTATAATAAAAGTTAATGACATGTAATTTTTCTACTACAGAAACACTTGAAAGTTAATTTTTTAGTTCTGTAGTAAGTTAGTCCTGATAAATTACATGAGATTCATCCCATTAAGGACTAGGAGATTCAGTATAACTCACTGCACAGTGATCAGGTGTGTCTCACCCAGGTGATACACTAAATTGGACAAAAGTCAGGCCTGTGATGTAGCTTAAGTGCAGTTTATTTTCAAAAAGGACATCCAAAAATCATTATACAGTACAGGACAACACATTTCCAGGCACCAAGCTAGCTAATAAGTATGCAGAAAAGGCAATCATTCTGAAGGAATGTTGGCCCTCTAGTAGAGTAGCTGTGCAAAGCAGCTTGAATTAGAATTAGGTGGCCAGGAGGATTGCTTTTGTCTGTTTGCATATCTGAATTTGATGAGCCTGCAAGTTTCTTACAGGGAAGAGGGAGGGAGGAGAAAAATGGACCCCTGTGTCTTGCTTTAGGAGGAAAATGTGAAAGTGAAATACTATTCTCACTTAGTGTTGCATCAGCTGAAATATATTAATAGAGAATTACATTCATTTTTAGTACTCTATCTTCATGCATTTTCTAGTTATGTTTTATGCAACTTAATTATATTGCTACAAAAGTCTTCAGAATAATCCTTGTAAAGATTGCAAGTACAAGCATAATTCCATTTTTTACCAAGTTAGTTAGGTATGTATTTTACCTCTTGCTCAAGGGCCCTGTGTACTCTAATGAACAGGCATTCAGTTCCTCAGATGCTTACAGATGAGAATATCATAAACCTTTTGGGGTTTGATTCGTCTCACATGACTAAAGATTTTTTAATAGTGATGTAAAAAAAGAAAAGGAAATTACATAGGACCCATCTATCAAATGTCTTCAGACAGGTTTCCTAAGGTAATACTAAAACCAGTGTAGAGTAACTGTTCAACTTTTAGCTAATCCCCCACAGGATATAATTGTACAGTATTCCACTGCATGAATTAAAGGTCCTAAAGATGTAGTAAACCAGAAAATGCTTGGATACCACCTGTACTGTAACAAACATTGTTTTCTCTCTTACATAATTGTCTAAGAAGCAGGAAATATTTTTATTTAACTTCATCATAAATGATGCAAATACTATTGTTAAGATGTTAAATATGCATAGCACTCCTCTGAACGCTTGCTTTTCAGTCCTCAAGTGCTTTTTTCCTCCAACATGCCCAATTAGAAGCATCAACATGTCCCTTCCCACTTGGAAAGCCATTTTTCTATCTCTCACAGATATAACACTGAAAGATGTGGATAAGTAGCTGAGCTTCTGCTGGTGGCAATCTACTTCCATTTTTGCCCCATATCCAAAGATCTTAAACCAAGAAAAGAAGGAACTGTATACCTATATAAACAAAATATGTCTTTCCAAAAACAACCAGTAGATTCTACCTTGTTTTGATCAAATAACAGTTCAGAATTGCAGCGATTCTAGTTAAATGCTGTTTGAAGATCCTGACAAATGGAAGGCAATTGCTTCCTCATGCTACATGATGAGCGTAATAAGCAACACTACTACATGTAACACAGGCATCTGCATCTTAGACAAGAAGCTGGAGCAGGAGGCCTGTCCCTGCTGTACAGGTGTCAAACCTGCACAGATATTTGGTGTTGTTTTGGAACAAAGGGTTGTTTGATGAAACGAGAGTACTGTGAGAAGGTTGACTAGAGCGCTAAAACATTCTATTTCTTTTTGACCTGAGAGTCTAAATTCTACTTCTTTCTGTAATAATTACCAATGAAGGTGACCTCTTCGAAGTCATATATTGGCTTTGGGTCCCTGTGAGAAAGACAAATTTTCATAAAATTATGTAAAGTATCAAATAAGACAGGAAAAATAAATTAGCTTTTCTGACTTCTCTTTTCTTATAATGCAAGTTACAAGATTTAACAGAACTGAATTATAGCCTATGTAAATTGATAAAATAATAAATAATTTTATACCTAATACATATGAAATTATACATGTAAATTATATTTATGTAAGGGTATAATTTATGAGAACTAAATATTACTTTGGAAAAATATTAAAAGAATGCAAAAGAGATGTAGAATTAGCTAGCATTTGAGAGAATTATGGAGCCTAGTCACTAATTAAAGCAATAAGATAATTTCCAGAAACTTCATGCTTTGAAGGAAAGCTGGACATTATGTTGAATAGAAATGTCTTTCAGAGAGGGTTATTGCACCATCTTTAACCCTAAGGAATAGAAATCTCTTTGTTTCTATGGTATCTGATGTTGATATTTGATAGACAGGGTTCTGCCTTTGATAGAATGCCAATTTGATATGGAAAAAAACAATTACCATGCACACGCATTATATTCTCATCTTGTGCTGAAAATACGTTATCAAAGCTCATGGGTTTGTACATGTTTTATGTTAAAAAAGGTAATTCTTAGTGAAATAAGTAAAAGGGATTTCTTCCACATTCATATCGATCACACTTTATGTTTTGCTATGTTTTGATTGGGTTTTTATTGATTTGCTGTATTTTTGTGTTAGTTTAATGTTGCTTCCCTCACGTTTGTTGGATTAGTGGATCAAGCTGGAAAAAATGAACCCTAAAGTGTGTGGGCTTTTGAATAAATGTCTGAGAACTGTTGTATAATCTGACTTCTGGTTTGTTTTTTACAAAAACGGTTAATTTGAATTACTTTAGGCACTTCAAACAAAATAGTCTGTTCTCTATACTGCCATCCATGCAGGTATTTTTATATGAAGGGATACATTTTCGAAGCACTGCAAGGGAGGTATGTGCTAAAATCTGTTCATGTATAACAGGATTTGTGCTAATACTGCCTACGCACTACTTTGAAACTATATCCCTCTCTGGTTTTAATAGTTTATCACCATGGAAGGGACTGTGACTTGAAAGAAGGTGACATTTGTGGAATAAAAACTTACTAAGAAAACAAAACTAAAATGAAATTGGTAAATGCAAAATGAAATGGACACTGTAATAAAAATTATTAGTAATATTTTTCTAACTTATAGAAGTCTCTTTTATCTAAAGATCACAGCAGCTTAAAAAGATTTTCCTGTTCTATCACCTCCTTTGCACATGTAACAAATCAGGCTGATGAAATTTGTTCTGGAAAATGATACAGACTCCCAGTGTTAGGGAAGCAAGGTAATGGTATTGAATTTCATAAAGCTATGTGGGTTTAGGAGAATTTCATCTTTGGTTCATAGCCTTAAAAGCATTTATTTTCATAACTTCTCAGAAGAAAAATAACTGAATTTAGCACACACTACATAGCAGAGCAAACAAGTTCCTCCAGAGTTGTTTCTAGTTTCTATTTTTGGTGTTGTTCTTTGTCATATAGTTAAAGATTATAAAATTATAAGATTACAGAAAAGAAGCTATAAATATACATATATTTGACTGCATGTATTATATATAAAAATATGATATTGCATAGATAACTCATTTTATCAATGATGGGCTCTACTTTCTGACTCATCCAGGGCACCAGAAGTCAGCAGTGTCTTAGGAAAAGATGCCATGACTTTTTCCATATGGGAGTTTCCAAGCAGAACTGGGATTCTGCTCCGCAGCTCAGCCTGGAAGTTGGGTGGAGGAACTTTTACACACTTGAAGCAGAAGCTCAATCAGATTTTTGGTTCAGAAAAAAGAGGGCCAAGCTTTGTGTAAATGCCCCTTACATGAGCAAGTAGTTTCTTGAGTACTACTTTGACATTCTTTCGAATGAGGCAGACTCCTATGAGGCAGACTTCACAGGAGAGTCTTCTTTTTGTAGCACTCTAAAGGCAAAGGTGAGAATTAAATGATCAGGGAGTGGCACTAAACATACCCACTGTTAGCCCATGTCTTTATCCTTTGGTAAATCTGCTACTGACCATTCAGAGACATGCAAGTGCAAAAAAAAGTCAATGTGTCAAGAATGCAACTGAATCCCATAAAGAAATATCACTAGAAAAGTCATATCAGATGGATGGCTGGAACACAGTGTTAATAGAATGTATATCTTATAGACCGTAACCCATGTATGCAACAGAAAAATGAAAAGGATTTAGAAGTAAAAAAAGTACTTACACAGAAAAAGCAGAAGATTTTCATTGTAAGAAACAGAAATTGATTTGTAACATCACCACAACTTCTGGTATCCAAACATCATCACTTGTTTATGTTGAAGAATGACTACTAGTTACCTGAGGGAACTATTAAAGTGTTTCTTCTAATAAAATTCAAGGGGAAAAAAGTACACGTTTTAAAACCTTTTTTGTTGTTGTTAATTTAATGAAGCTTTTATGCTCAGACCAGTTGTAAAGTCTGTCAAACCTGTATTTCCTTTCAGGAAAAAAGCTCTAAAAGTTTTTCTCTCTATTCCTGTACATACGCTTTTCATGTTTCTCCTTTTCTAATCCCTGAATGTTTTGGTATTTTCACTTGACCTTTTTTGCCTTTTTTTTTTTCTCTTTTTGTTCTACCCAGCTTTTCTGGAAAGTGACATACATTATACAAGTTCTCCTTCTTCCCCTGCATAAGACCTGTGGGACATGTACCTATCTGGTCTACCAGGTCACATGTAATGCTATGTTAGAGTAGGGGATTATTACAACAGGATACAAGCCAATTTTGTTTGTTACTTACAGTCAGGAAGTGAGTCAGTGACATATTATACTACAAATACTGGTTGGATGCTAGGGGTCATGTGGAAAGAACCATTAATGTGACAGGATTCTCTCACAAGGCTACATTTTGCAAAACTCTGCCAATGCAATAGTTGGAGAATGACTACTAAATTATTTTTTTCTCCTATATTTGATATAAACAAGAACAGCCATGACACATAAATTCAGGGTGGGAGGAAGACGAGAAGCTAAGAGAGCCAGAGAGAAGACATTCATTTTCACCTCACTCTCCCTACTCAAGGAAATTCAGGTGCACACAGACTGCTAAGTTCTGCGAATTCAAATTGAAATAAAGAACATGGATGACAATGAGCAACTATTATCCAGAATTGTTCTGTTTGGAGTCTGCAACACAGGTATGTATGCCTTTCCAAAGAGACACACCCTCTAGTTCAGCCACAGAACGTTGGCACTGATGGCATGATTTCAATTGTGCACGTATATATAGCACTTCATGACCACCTTGCATAATATGACGTTTACTGGGAGGGTGATGAGGCACTGGAATAGGTAGCCCAGAGAAGTTGTGGATGCCTCATCCCTGGAAGTATTAAAGACCAGGTTGGACAGGGCTTTGAGCAACATGGTCTAGTGCAAGGTGCCCCTGCCTATGGCAGGAAGGTTTGAACTAGTTAACTTCTAATGCAAACCATTCTATGATTCTGTGATCATAAAGGTGCTTGAGGGCTCCAAATTCCCATAAAAAAACCAAGAAACACACTGTAGACAACACATTGTCTGCTGCATACACATCAAGGCCTACACTGTTTTCCCTTTTTTTTGAAAGGGTAAAAGTTATGGAATTACCTTTACAGATAACACAGGAATCTATCTATATCTGATTTGATATTAACCCTGCTAAGAATTCCTTACAAATCATCTATCTTGTCAACACAGTCTGCACTGTTATGAAAATAATATCTAAATTTAGTTTCAAAGTTGATTTATTATAAACTTTCTGACTTTCAACAAATGAAGTTGTCTAGAAAATAGTATTACACCAAAACTCTCAGAGTTCAGCAAGATGTTAAACACAACACAGTTTCTGTTATCACAAGCTGACATACTTGTATCTGGATGTGGGAGTAGATGATCCTCATTTAGTAAGCATGTGGTTAATAGTTATCCAACATCTAACCTAAAATTACATCTTTTTTTACATTCTATGATTGCTATAGTCAGTTTCTAAATTAAAATTGGCAGGTTTTCCCCGAATGAAGAAGAAAAAAATATTTTTTGTCTATTGAAGCATCATCTGAAAAACACATTTCCCTCAAAACAAAGGAGCCAGTAAATACTTCTTCTGTGACATTGAAAAGCATTTGCATTACATTTTATATCTTTGTAAAGTAAAAAATTATAAACATATAATGTCCAATAGCCTATCAATACCTTATTTACTCTTAACAAGATGAGAAGATCAAAAGCATACCCAAATTAATGTGTGGAGGAGCAGGTAAAAAGGACTAACCTAGCGCCTGGTTTTCAGATGCAGTACAGTGCTGAGCCATGCCCTGTGTCACACAACAACTACACACTGCTAAATTTCCCATCCTCTTTAGATAGTACACTTCTTTCTATTTGTCATGTCTTTGCACTATGATGATGAGCTGCACTGATTTTGTTCGTGTCTCCTGGGTAAAAAATATTGCCAAATACACAATAGAAACCAAATAGTTATTACTGAAAGCTCCTTGTTTGGCCAAGTCATGGCCTGTCTTGGAACTCATCTTTCCAAAATGAGGTAGCAGTGAGGACCCATAGCCTGAGGAAGCAACATGTCTACATATGCTTCTGTACTGTAACATACTGAGGCAAGTGGTGAAATCCCCCAAGTCATCAGGATCTTTGCTTACTACAGACTCTTTTAAAGTCAGTTCTCCAAGATAAAAGAATACCTGAGAGCAACATTCCACCTTAAAAAAAAATAGTATTTTTTTAATATTTTATTCTTTTCCAAGTTCTTAAGTAGGATTATGGTAGCACAATGCAACTTAGAAAAATTGATTTTTCCATACTATATCTATGTTTTGCTACAAGAGTACACATTGTTTCCCTAATTGTTGAGCAGCTTGGTTAAGACAATTTTCAGATATTTATGTAATTTTCTCCAAATGTTTACTGTTTGTGGAGCAGGCAGCTGATTTCTTATTTCACCTTTCAAGTAAAAGTTAAACTTGACAAACAGGCTGCCTTTTTTATCTTTTCTTCTGGTGTTTTCTTTGAACAAACACAACTGATCATTTTCTGGTTAATTTCACATTGACAATTCTTGTTTACTTTTTTTTTTTTAGTGTTACCGTGGCACTACTGCATGACACTGAGTTTGTAGCTGGTAACATTGTCTTCCACTTGCACTGTGAAACCTTGCACCTATGGACTCTGGAGCTGCTGTTCAGGCAGTTTTGTCTGATTCCCATGACATTGTTCCCATGGCCTGTGAATACCCAGGCATTACATCAGGAAGTGATTTCTTCTGACATGAGACTTACCCATTCTCTCCACTCCTTTTCATACTTCTAGTTTTATAGGTTTTCATTTATACTAGAGAAAAAAGAGGCCTAGTGAACAACAGAGCAGAAAATATTCATGACCAAAGCACATTCCAACCAGCAGCTCCATGAACAGGAATGGGAGCAGGAACATAAAAGAAACAGGAACAGATTCTCCAGGAGGAAGCCTGGCCAGATCCCTGTGAAAACTGTATAATACTATGGAAAAAGTGACCAGAGGGCACTGTCACTTCTCTTCCCAGTTGGCCACTGTTGTAACTTTTCAATTTTCCTTTTCTTTCACACTATATCTCTTTCCCTTGTGTGGTGGGCTGACGCTGGCCAGATACCAGGTTTCCACCAAAGCCACTCTGTGATCCCTGTCTCAGCTAGACAGAAGAGAGAAAATATAACAAGGGGCTGATGGGTCAAGAAATCACTCAGGGAGAGACCACTCAACAATTACCAACAGGAGAAAAACAGTCAGCTTGGAGAAATTATTTGAATTTGTTACCAATCAAATCAAAATAGGATAATTTGAAACAAAACCAAATCTGAAAACACCTTTCCCCCATCCCTCCCTTCTTCCCAGGACCGACTTCACTCCTGATTTTCTCTACTCCTCCCACTAAGAGGTGGAAGGGGGCAGGAAATGGGGGCTGTGGACAGTTCATCCACCTTGTCTCTGCTGATCCTTTCTACGCAGGGGCAAGACTCCTCATGCTCTTCCCCTGCTCCAGCATGGAATCCCTCCAACAGGAGATAGTCCTTCATGAAATTCTCCAATGTGAGTCCTTCCCATGGGTGTAGTTCTTCACTAACAGCTCCAGCATAAGTCCCTTCCATAGGGTGCAGTCCTTCAGGAACAAACTGCTCCAGCAAGGGTCCCCCTCCAGGGTCACAGGTCCTGCCAGAAAACATGCCCCAGTGTAGACTTCCCATGGGATCACAGCATCCTTTGGGCATCCACTTGCAAGTGTATATCTGCTCCACCATGGACCTCCATAGTCTGCAGAGGGACAGCCTGACTCACCATAGTCTGCACCACGTGCTGCGGGGGAATCTCTGCTCCAGTACCTGGAGCACCTCCTCCCCTTCCTTTTCCACTGACCTTGGTGTTTGCAGAGTTGTTTGTCTCACATATTCTCACTCCTCTCTTCAGCTGAAATTGCTCATGCACAGTAACTTTTTATCCTTCTTAAATACTTTATCCCAGAGGTACTTCTACTGTCACTGGTGGGATTGGGCAGCAGCAGAACCATCTTGGAGCTGGTCGTCGTTGGCTTTGTTGTACCTAAGGGAAGCTACTGGCAGCTTCCCACAGAGGCCACCCTTGTAGCCCCTCTGCTACAAAAACTTTGCCATGCAAACCCAATAGACCTTGTATTGTATTGTTTTGTTTTATTTGGTTTTCCAGGAAAGTAAGTAACCTTTACAATGTACATCTATTATGCAATGCAGTGCACTCCACAGGCAACCTGTGCCATCACCTTTTGTGAAACAACATTTGGAAAAAATTCTACTTCTTATCTGGACACCTGCCTAAACTCGGTGCCTAGACTGTAAGCTTTGATTTATAACTATACCACTACTTTGATCATTACTTGGTGAACCCCCCTGCCAGCTTACTGCACAGGAGGTCCCCTGATCACTCAAACCTACCCAGAGCACAGCACAACCTCTCTCCAGGCTGTGCAATCTGCCCACACTCCCAAGAAACTGAGGAAATGAGCAGAGAAAGCAGCACTTGTGATACTCAGCCTGTGGAAATGCTCCTGCAGCTCCCAGCTCAGGCAGATTTGTATTGTCACCCTTTTCAGTACTCCGAGAAAATAATTCACAGATCCAAAAGCTGATTTCTAAGTAAGTGGAGTTAATCTACCTGCATTCAGTTACATGTGTAACTCAATAGATTGTCCAACTTTCTGTCATGACCAGGCTGTGAAAGGAACGTTTGAATAACATTAAGTAGAATATTTGTGAACATGAAAACCAGAGGCATGTGAGAATATTTGAGATTAATTATTAAGAAACTATGAATTATACACCAAGCTCAGAGTCAGTGCTCTTAACTGATTTATATATTGTTAGGTATCTAGTGCAAATTAGAACCCTATTTATTCTCAGTAAGGAGATACAGGCATACAGCGAGAATTTTCACCTGTCTTAAATACCTATTTCAGAATACCATGATAATTTAAGACATGATGATCTAAATTCTAGAAGCCTAAAATGCAGTTGGATACATCAGTTCTAATATCAGTGGAGACTCCCCAGGAAACATGGACTTGAACCACTCTCACAAATTTATGCTTGCTTCATCATGAAACCTAAGAATTTATTGATATATGATTTCAAATGTGATTGGAAGCTGTCCGATTTTTGCAATCCATTTTGGAATTCTGTAAATTCTTATGAATAATATATATGACCATCCGTAATAAAGCCAACCCTCAAAGTCTTCAAGAAAAATCTTAAATAAAAACTTCGAATCATGTTGAAAGCCTCATTTCTGGACTTGACACATTAATTTATTTATTTATTTGTTTCAAATCCTTTATTAATTTTTAATTAAGTAAAACTTCATTAGGATGATGCATTTAAGTATCAGGCTTGCTGACATGAATATCAATATTTCCTTCAATGCAATTATTTAAACTACTTTAAGTCAGATTGAAGTAATGTCAACTTTGTCATACTGCTATAGATCATACTGTCAAGTGTTGTTAGAAGTTTTCAATCTTGCCTGCTTTTATTAAACACTAGAATAAAAAGGAGACTGTATTATTAAAGACCACTGATCTGCATTTGTGTGCCCCAGTTCTATCATGTACTAGCGCATGAGGGTCTGCTGCTTTGTTAAATGAGAGGAAAGCAATGCCACACACCAGACCCACGCAGTAACATGCTCTACAACAGCCAAATTAGCATGTTTAGATTTTTGTTGGTTTTCCTGCTACGTGATTAAGCTCCTCGCAAACTAGTCACTCGACAAAACTGAAAAAGGGGGGATGGAAACAGATGGGAAGCTTTCAACACTTCCTGGCTTCTGACCACAAACTTTCTTGTTTTCTGATTTAAATTCAATCACTTCTCATTTGCATTAAACTCATTTTCTGGAATTCTAAAGATGGAAAAGAAAATGCACAGATGTGGTGGTGCATGCCCCCCAGCCTATTCTCAGACCTGCTCTACAATTTCAGAAGCTCCTGATAAGCCTTGGCTGAGCCAGCTGAGTGGTGAAGCATCCCTTGACTGTGCCAGTTGAGCCAGTTACTCCCTGATCATACTAGGAGCTCTTGCGTGATAGAGGTGGCATCAACCAGAAACATCAGTTGTCCAACCTAGGCGGGAGAAAAAGGATAAGCCATTAGCCTTTGTAGCTATCACGAACCATTTACCTGAATTGTAGCTTGAGTGGGGTGGCACCACTGTGAGTTGCAGCCTGAGTAGAACAGTACCATTGTTACTGCACTTGGGGAAAAACGCTCAGTAGTTACTGACTTGGGTTAAGGCCAGGATGGAAACTTACTGGTGACCAGAGTCAATCATCTTGTGACCCTGCAAGCAGCAGTCCCAAGGGAGCCCTTTTCACTCTCCTAGACTACCGAAGGTTGCACCAGCACCTTCCTCTGAGTGGGACACATCTCAGAGCTCACAAACCCTCTAGTTTACGATGCTGGAAGGACCTCCGCTGAGGATGAGACCTAGGTTGACAACCCTCTACGCACAACTCCACGCTCCTCAAAGTGCAATCCTTGTCTGTTGGGAAACACAAAGGGATTTGATGTACTTCACTGAACCTGAGGGGAACTTTTGACAGATACCTTCACACGCATAGAAATAGGTGTACACGTGGTTTTACCTGTGTGCATGTGAATTGATTATGGTATGAATGTTACTATCGTAACTCTGTAGTTAAGCCATTTAGATGATTACGATACTTAGATGGTTTATAATAATTGCAGCGAATGCTAACAAATCACTTTGTAAGTGTTAAGGTATTCAGTGATTAAGTGCTGCTAAACTGTTTTGTGCCCTTATCTTTGCATCCATATCCTTTGAGTCCAAAGACCCTTTTGCGTTCCTGGCTTCCATGTAAACCATAAAAAATTGCTTCTAATTTGATCTTACTTTATATGCTTTAACTTGTGTAGTAAGCAATGGAGTGAGCCTTATCATCTAATTTTGTAAAGTCGTATTTTCACAAATTCATATTAAACCTTGCTTTCACCAATACCTTTGATGGTGGTTCTTTAAGGGGCCAAACCACTCATTCATGACAACGAAGACATACTGAGGAAAAACAACAGATATCTAAACTGCATTCAGCTTCTCTGGTTTTTTACGTCATCTTTGGTGTCTCAGTGTCTATATCTTATGTAATTCTTTGTTTTTCACTAGGACTGAAGCACCTTTCTTACAAGGATAGGATGGGAGAGTTGGGCCTGTTCAGTCTCGGGAAGAGACAACTGAGAAGGGGACCTCACCAATGTCTGTAAGTATCTGAAGAATGTCAAGAGGATGGAGCCAGGCTCTTCTCAGTGGTGCCCAGGAATAGGACAAGAGGCAGTGGGCAGAAACTGATTCACAAGAACTTCTACCTGAATATGAGGAAGAACTTTACTGTGAAGGTGACCACACACTGGAACAGATTGCCAAGAGAGGTTGTAGAGTTTCCCTCCCTGGAGATATTCGAGAACCGTCTGGACAAAATCCTATGCAATGTGCTCTAGGATGACCCTGCTGTGATCCCTTCCAACCTTATCCTTTCTGTGACTCCGTGATTCTTAAAAAGCAGAGACACAACATTTTTGCACAACAGTAGTAAACAAAGTGAATACAAATAATGAGACAGAAGATACAGAATTAAATGTTCAGGTTACAGTTTCTATTGCTCTACATTTTGAAAAAAAAATTGTTTATATTTAAAATGTAAATGTAAATCCTTATTAGATGGAATAAGAAACTCTTCTTCAAATTTAGTTCAATCTAACTAACCTTAAGAATGGTAAAAGAAACACACTAAGGCACTAAAAAACTTCCACGTAAATTTGATGAAGATTGCAGAAATAAAGTTGTCAGAACACCCAGTCCTGTATGCATTTGTTCACTTTTACAGACACCCAAAATATCTTACTTTCTTTCAACCCAGAAGTGCATACTATCTCAAGGAATTATTTAGAAATCAATAGCTGGACACTTGCACAGTAGCTCTGACATATTCCAATTCTGCTCACCCAAAACTCTCAAACACCTGTACCACTAACCCAAATACACTTAATCACATATTTAAAGGTTATGTTGGTGAAACCTTAATAACTATATGCAACTTTACACTTTCTTCCTTCCATCATCAGCTAACATAGCACAGAGAAGTTTTCATTCATACTTTTAAAAGAATGGAATTTGATATGAGAATTTTATTAATCCCCATTGAAACTAATAGGACCCAAGGTCGATTAGCTTCTTTTAAGTTTTGAGCTGCACAGCTGGATTTTGTAAGACATGATTGAATTAAGGACACTGTTTGACCAACGTAGATGATGAGAAAGAACAAAAAACCAGGAGCCAAGACAAGAGAGCTGACAACCAAAAGACACAATAAGACATGGAGAAATGATGAAGAGGAAGGCATCCCGATTTTTATTGTTTTGATTTGTGCATTGCTTACAGCAGCACAAAGTAAATAGCAAAGTAGTGAAGCAAGCATCAGCAGCAAGCAGTGAAAGCAGTGAACACAAGCATCAACTTACTGTGGTGTATCTCACTGACTAATAAAAAGAACAACTACTTTGGTTTGGAATTTGCAATGGAATTCTCATACAGACTTCTCATTTTCAATGTACTGCAATCTTCTTAAAGAAAAATAGTGTTTGTTTTTAAAATCAATATATTTTTCATTTCACTGGAAAGAATAAACTGATCTTCAAACTCAGCTGTCCTCATAGAGAAAAAACTGGAAGACCATTTTGCTAATTAGTGTCTATAAATGATCTGTCTGTAAAATACATTAGTTCAACTCATCTCTGTTTTAAACAGGGATTTCATATAATATCATGACTTAGCCTCTCTAACCACTTGAATAAGCCTAAAAGGAAAGAATCTTCTTTTCTAAACAAGTTCCCTAAAACCAAAATAGAATAAAAGTTTATACAGTATCCTCTGGGCAGCCTTGTTGCCAAGCTTTATGGTTTGTGATCATAAAACAACTCAGTAAACTGAATTCTAAGTAGCTGAATTTTAGTCAAGAATTTTTTATTCCACTTAGGAATTGGTTCATAGTGACAGAATTTATTTCTCTTGTGAACTCAGACATCATCAGAGAGGAAAGGCATTTTAGTTTCTGCTGACTTATGTTTGAATATAAACAAAAAAAGGCATTAATTAAAAACAATTATCTGAGTCATTTAAGATATATAGTCTTGACAACTGGAATTTTTTCTGGTTTTCTCTCTAATAAGAACAATAGAGAGCTTATCTGGTCCCATCAAATCCATAAATATTTCTGGCAAAAATAAAGCTTAGGAAAAAGGAGGGGGAAGTGTGTTTGTTCTATTTTGGATGGTAAAAAATGAAAATTCAGGGCAGGGACTTTAAATATCCTCTTCTTTTCCCAGCAGAAGGGAAGTCTCAGTCTTTCCTTATACTACTCTCTCTCATTTTGTTTCTAAGGCTGAAAATAATACTTACAAGACATATTGTGTTATGGTTTCCTTCCATATAAAAGCTTCACCAAAGATGCAAATTAACTTCAGTATAAATATATTTTAAAAAGAGGGGAAATAATCTTAAATGAAATACAGAGAATATTTATGGATAAACCTCTTAGGGCTACCAATTTATCACTTTGTGTTTTCTTGTTTCAAAAATCTCAGAAGACTGCTGAAATTTACTAGCTATTTATTGTCAAAGGCTAAACCTGAACAAAGAACCAGTACAAATGGCAATTCTAACCAGCACTAAATAAAGATTACAGGTATATTATATCTTCTTTCACTATATCTGAGTCAGAAAAGGGACTTATGGTAACACATTCCACTGGAGGAATCTGCCAGTTACACTGAATATAATGAGAGAGTTCTCATATGACCTGGACTCTCTTGTGTTGGCTTGACCTTGGCTGAATGCCAGGTACTCACCAAGCCAGTTTATCACTCCCATCCTCAGCAGCATGGGGCACAGGGGAAGAGTAAATAAGATGGAAAAAGTCCTCATGGGCCAGGACAAAGGTAGCTTAATAAAGTAAAAGCAAACGTTGTGCATGAAAGCAAAGGAAAACAAAATATTTTACTTTGTACTTCGTATAAACAGGCAGGCAATGCCCAGCCACTTCCCAGGAAGCTGGGTTTCAGTGCGTGGTTGCTCTGGATAACAAACACTGTAATAACAAATGCTTTTTCTTCCTCCTCCTTTCTCTTAGTTTTTATGGTTGAGTAGACATCATATGATATGGAATCCCTTTGGTCAGTTTGAGTCAGTTGTCCTGGCTGTGTTCCCTCCCAAGATCTTGCCCACTCCCAGCCTACTGGTGATGTGCGAATGTTGTAGAGACATCAGTGATGCTGTGCCAGCACACTGAGCTGTAGCCAAAGCACTGCTGTGTTATCAGCAGTGTTCTAGCTATCAGTGTAAAGCATGGCACTGTGAGGGCTGCTGTGGGGAAAATAAAATACATCTCAGCCAGACTCAACACACTTTCAGGTAAGAAATAACTGGTGCTCAACTCCTTCAGCACAGTCCTATGGCAGCTCGCAGGAAGCATGTGACTCTCTGGGAAGACAGAGGAAAATGTCAAGAAGGTAGACACAATTAAAGCACAATGCAGAGTGAACCTACACACAGTTGGAGAAAATACAACTAATGGCATTCAACTGAAAATTATCTTGTCTTTAATGTGTTCATTTTTCTCTTCTTTCATTTCCTTTCCTTTTTTTTCTCCACTATAATTGATTGGGTTGTGCAGTTCTATGAGCAAGCTCTAATTTAAAACAGATTTCCTACATAGCAAGTCAAGTTTTGCTGCACTGATAACCCTGGAGAAAACTTGGTTGGGAGCCCTCAATCATGGTGGTGTTTTTATTATTGTGTAAAAGGATATCATAAAAAAACCCTGAGAAGCAGAAAAGAAACTTCTGAGAAGCAAAACTATTGTCAGGACTGATACCTTTTACTGTTTGCATCTTTGTTTTGTGACATGTTCTGTATGTATGGACTTTGATGGACATAAGTATTTCTTTTACTTACAGGTTTTTCAATGTATACATGCACACCTATGCACATACATGTGAAAACAGAAGAAATATGTACACATCTTTGCACACTCATGCAAAGGTACACTGTGGACATTTTTACACATATGAGAGGGGAGAATCCTAATATTCTACTATTCTATTTCACTTCGTCTCCAGGAAAAGTGGCATAATTGCTTACTATTTCAACCAAAATATGTGCCTGAATGTGTACCCACATTTGTCTATATATATAAGTATACATACATGTACATAGCAAATTATGAGTACTGATTTTATTTCTTTGATTTCCCCAAACTGCTGTATTAAAATTTTCATCCTTCCTCCCAATGCTTGAAAAAGACCAATTATCTATTATCTATTTTATATTCTGCCTCATATTCAATTCAACAGTTCATCATTGAATTTTGTGGGAAGCAATTATAGCATTCTACTGTTTCAAACTCAATCCCAGTTTTTGTATTGAGTATTGGTTTACTGCAAGATAGAATAGTTTAATACTATGTAGTAATAATTCTTGCCGAGTAATAGGTACTAAAGAAACTACTGAAACAAAATCCTAAGGTGTGCAGTAAATTATTTCTTTGCAAAAGTGGGAGAACACTTGACAAATTCTAATTTCATCTTTCAGAGTCACAGGCATGGCTTCAACACATCCTTTGAGGGATATTCAGAACACATTTCAGAAATAAACAACAAACAAACAAAGAGGTCAAAAACCAAAGCAAAGATAAACCTCAATACAAATGGATTTGCATTTGAGAAAAATCAGCCACATGGAAGAGCTAAACCTGCGATAGCATTACTTAGAGTTTGGCATGACAGCATACAAGTCATTCCTCTTCACTGAAAGAAACTTGTATGGGAAAATACGAACTACTTAAACCCAAAATATCTTTAGAAAACCTAAATAGGAAAAACACAGAAGGCATAGAAAACAGAAGATCACTGACTGCACTTTTAATCATACTTAAGAGACACTTCAGTCTGTGTTATCAATAAGTCCAAACTGTGACCTTGTCCTCAGGTATTTTGAGCACTTGTGAAACTTCACAGAAATCTCAGACGAGGAATGGCTGTCAAGATTTCTTACATTTTAACATCAGATTTGTAAAAAAAATAAGTATTTCAGCCACTTTGACTTCCTGGGGTGTCCAGAGGGCCCACTAAAGGAACAAAGCCTAAGAAATGGCACGTTTGACACTGGAAAATGTTCTTGAACATTGACACATCAGGTTTTTCCAGATTCACTTCCCATATTTACTGAGAAGGACTCATCAGCCTGCAACACATGTCTTCACTCATTCTGCTCCACACTGAAAATCATCTAAAGTGAAAGCCACCATTACAATGCGACTGAAACCTTCAAGATTAAAAGACATAGGTGTTCCTGGATTATATCAGGGCTACACTACAATCTGTCTCCAATGAATGAGTGACCGGACTCCAATGACAGGATGAAAAGATGCACCTGTGTGACTTATCAGTCTCATCAAAAAGTTCTTTCCCTTTTGAAAAGAGAAAGAGGCAGACAAGACCAATCATTACTTTTTATCACGTAGATGAGTAAAAGTTCCCTCTACAGCATGTTTTTATTTTCTTTGAGGTGGACTTAGAAATACTTTATGTCACATGGAGTTAGTGAATTTGGGTCTTCATCAACATGCAAGAAGTCAGATACTTTTCTACCTTCTACAGTTTCTTTTTATGAGCTTTCATATTTAGCTATATATGCTTCATGGAATTCATCTGAATTAGCAATCAACCTCTCTTACATTTCCTTTTTGGTATATATAAAATGAAAATTGCTGGTCTATAACAGAAACAACTATTCAATGTCAGTGTGTTTGTTCAAAAGTTATGAAAAATTAATATCGGCCAAAAGACACATCTCTACTATTTTTGCATTTACCTACATGCACACAACTTAGTGGTCTGAATTTTTTCCTACACCTATGACAAAATACTCAGTGATACTAAGCCCACAGAATGAGCTTTTCTGAGTGTCATAAAAAAGGTACAAAACAGTCCATGGGGCATAATTAATGCCTTGGAACCTGGTGAAAAAGGAGGATCGTTTGTAGACTAAAGGGAAGCATCAGAGCCAGAAGAGAGTGCAACTCTTGATATGATGATGATTCTCTGCTAAACGTAGGAAGTGGGGAGTACTTTAAAGTAGCTGTGAAAGTGGCTTAATTGATGCCAAGGTCTGTTCAAAGTTGCTTGACACTTGCTTGACACCAGCACCGGATTAGAAGAAAAAATTGTGAACTCTCTGATTTCAGCCCAAAAGAACTGGAAAATGAAAAAAGAAAACCAACCAACCAAACAAAACAGAACAAACAAAACAACGAAGCAACAAAAAAAAATGATTACAAATAGTTAAATTCTCCTCACTTATACCAGGACACAGACTCATCCCTTAGGCTTTTTTGGGCAGTAGTTTATTGAGTCTGAAATCACAGTGGTTGTGGCCAAAGATTTGGCAGTGATCTTATTACAAACATCTTTGCATTTTACTGCCTCATTTAGATTTCTCAAATGCATTAACTGAACACCTCAGGCTACAGACAGTTACTGCCCTATTATACACAGCAAGCAAAGGCATATACAACAAAATGAAAATTTTTGAATCTATCCACGTGGAACCAAAAGCACGAAAAGCAAAGCATCAGCACGTACGCCCAGTGGAATTCAGTGGACTACTTCACCAAAGCAGGTTCAAAAAAAACCATCAAAACAGAACCAAAACCAAACAAATGAACAAAACAAAAGAGACTAAAGGTATTTCTTTTATTTTTTAACTGTGCAAATATCAAGTCTTTTTGGATCCTCAGTCAAAACTAAGTTCCAAGAGCTACAAAAGCAATGGTAGCAACAGGTGTAAGATATTCATTCCTTGGAAAATGTACACATTAACACGAGGAGTGCCAGTTGTAATCTCACTGTTTGGTTTTTTGTTTGCATTTTTTTTCTTGTCAAGGAAATCTTTTATTATCCCAAGAGACCTTGTGCCGAGAAAAAAACAAAACCAATTTTGCTTTGGCTGTTCATTTTCTGTGACTATTCAAACAAAGAGGAATATCTCAGAAGAGTGCTTCAGATTATTACCAATTACTCAGCAGAACTGCAATGTGGATGATTAAGAAATAATTTTGCTCCTGAAAACCTGAGGGAGTAGTATCATTGTACTGGGACTCTAGTAGCAATTACAGCTTTGTTTCTTGTGTCTAGCTGTCCATGTCTTCTCCATGGTGTGATATTCTTATTCCAACACAGTCCTCCAAGGGGACTTGGGGGGAAGAAGGAATGGGGGAGATTGGGGTGGGGTGTGGCAGGTTGTCAAATTCCAGGATGTTTAGCTTAAGTGGGCTTAAAAAGAAATTCCACACCTCAAAAAATATGAATACACAACTAAGTAGGAGACAGGGCATCCTCAACTGAAAATTCCAGTAGACTATAAGGAAGTCTTTATAGATGTAATGAAACTCTGGCTTAATTTGATAAAGAAGGAAAAGAGAGGGATCTTTCCACTGCAATCCATTTGCTTTGCTCTCATCACATGTTGATGGTATGATCAGTCTCATATTACGGGTACAAAAAGTAGATACGTAATGGAACTACTGTGATTAATTACCTGATTCTGAAATTGAATTGCCATTGGTTGCTACATTTTATTACACGCATTTATGCTGCTCTGCACCTTTTCTGCATTTTACAACAATTCTTAAATTAAATTTCACTCTTTTTTGCAAGCACACAGGGTACATAACTCAACATAGTAATTGCAGCATGTAAATTACAATAGCAAACAAATTACGGTGATAATCAAGGAAAATAAATTTATAGTATAGTGATTTGTAGATTTAATGTATATCACAGCAGAAGAGCAACATAATTAACTCATTAACTAAGTTAAACATAAAACATTCAAGTTTTCCATATTCCATTTGTTATTCAAGAAAAATTTCACTGACTTCAATGTTCTGTCTCAGTGACAAGAATTGTATCAACAAAAACTTAAAATGTTTATGTTTACTTTCAAGATCAATCATGGTATCAGTCACTGAAGATTAGAAGTGACAATGACTTTCCTATTAAGAGAATCACATAAGTTCAAGACAGATAATAGGCACAAGCTTTTAATTCTGTATTTTAGGATGATTCTTCAAAGTGTTGCTGGTAATTTTAATAAATCATATCTTATCAGGGTCAAGAAGTAGGTTCGTCTTTGCAGTGTTAGTAGATTTACTGGATGGAGCCAGTTTCATTAAACATAACAATTGGTTTCTGAACACATTAGTGAAAAAAAGGAATGAAATAATTTTTAAGACCTTATATCTATCAACTTGCATTTGTAATGCTTCAGTTCAATTGTACATATTTCTCACTTTAGTTAATTTGAGTATATCCTACTCCCATTAATTTCTCTCATTATGTCTTAGAGCCATATCTACTGCCTACAAACACCCAAGTATTTCATAATGTCAAATTTATATTTGAACCCTGAAGTTCTAGTCCTCTATGAAAAAGATAAATCTCAAATCATGCAGACGAATAATGTAAAATATTTGGCATAGCTAGACCTCGGTCTAGTTAAGAACAGGTTGACTCTATGTCAGTTTTTCTTTTAGAGCAGTGGTTAGTATTCTGTGCCAGCATTAGTCAGGCATGACCAGATATGAAACTCATTGCATCAGGTACAGTATAAAATGAGAATAAAAAAAGTTGGGTGCTGAACAAGTTGCTACTTTGCCTTCCTGACCAACAGAATTTGCAGTCTTAAAGTCAAATATGTAAATGTGTAATTTTAAAAAAGAAAGTAATTTATTTTTGAAAGCCTCGACATTTAACAAAGAGGGAGTCAGTGATAAACTGCTCACAAGGACTGCCAGCAGGTGACTTCACACACTGTAACCACTTTACTACAGAGTGATTAATACTTATCACAAGGGGAAATAACATGCTATCCTTTCTTGCTAAGAACATAAAAGAAGCTGCTTAGGTCACCAGGAGCAGAGCTGTAGACATGGTCACAGTAGCTGCAGCTACACAGAGAGATGGTCAGGTCAGGATGGGACATTGTTATTCAAAATCCTAGATAAAAAGTGATGCTCAAAGGCCATATGGATGTTAGCAGAGTAAATGAATAAACAGACTTTAAATATGAAGTTCATACCGATTAGTATGCTAATATCACTTGGAATTAGACCGCACAAGGAATGCCTTATGCAGCTATTATGCAAATGGCACCTTGACAAGCCATGCAAAGCACTTGTCCAGTGTCTGGGCAGCTCGAGTATTGGATCTCACTGAATTGAGTATTGGATCTCCTGTGACTAGGGGTGACTCCCTAAATCTCAGTAGCTGAGATAGCTCTTGGAAAACATCAATAAAAAAAACCACTGGGTCCACATTTGCATTGTTTTAATTCAGACCAAGGACCATGAGAAATGCAGCAATGAAATGTCCCCCATGCAGAGAAACCAAATCCCTCAGCAACCCTATTTCCTTCCATAATTTGTTTCAATTGATGATATTTATATATATGTCTCCTCTTCATAACATCTAAGCTATCTTGTAGTCTTTAGGTTATTAACCTTGCTAGTAAATGGTCTCTGCTTTTTTAACAGGTGAGCAAATTGAAGACTATTGCAGACTACTGCTAATATTTGGCTGCTTTAAAAAGGGATAGGTATTAGGTGTATGGGTATCTGTGGCAAGTCAAAAAATCTTTGGCAGAGCAGGAACTGAATCAAAGCTCACAAATACTAATTCTAGGACACATTTCCTTTTCTGTTTCATTCTGAAAGAAAGGTTCTACAATATTATCTGTACAAGCAACCTGCTGCACCATTACCAATTAACCTAAATTCAGGCTGCTATTTGTGTTGTCAATGCCTACATAGAAAAAAGACAAATACTGTTATCAAACTCAATTCCAGCCCTTTATAAGTATAAAATTTGAAGAGTACTTTCAAGGCATATCAAAGCTTTTGTCTGACAACCAATAGGTTCATATTATCTTGATTTCTCAGTTGTAATTAAAAGTAATGATTGCATATTTATTTTTATTTACAAAGGCAGTTGCTTGTACAATAAAATTTGATTTAATCGATTGAAGACTCATTTAACAGACTTTTGAGGACTGAATGTATTTAAACATTGCTCTAATCAGACATCAAAACATGCATAAATCAAATCAAAGTAATTAAATCAATGTAACACTAGAAAATTGAGAACCACATATTTAAAAAAAATAAGCAATAAAAAATATTATTTAAAATCTCAGTTAAGAGAACGGCCACGATACTGATAGCTGTATCCACTGTTCCTCTCACTAAATAGCTGTCTCTGATCAGAGTCCTATGATAAATGTATGATCATTAAGAACCATGCACAATGTCTTCCCTATAAAATTTCTCCAATATAAAATGGAGAAGACTGTGGTGGAATCCAGAAATAGCTGTCATGTTGAAAAATTATAATGTAGCTGTATGCTCAGAATAATTTGCATATTAAAGCCATAAGCATTTCCTACATCTTACACGTGACACAAAGACAAGTAGTTGAAAGTTCAGACTTTCAACTAGGACTGCCAGTGTAAAGTTTGACAATCCTCTTCCATGTGTGCTTAATCATGGTGCTTTGTCTCCAAGTACGTAATGAAATCGAATAATCATTTTCTCCTTCTTTTTTGAGAAAAGAGTATTTCATCTCTCACATGTACCATCACACAAGGCAGAAGGGAAAATATATGCCTTTGTCAAAGGTATTTCTATGTTCTTCTTACCAAGGTAGTCACTTGCTTCATCTCTGCTGGGGTATGTTTACATAAACTCTGCATCCAAATGGCTCCAGGTATGGGCAGCACCTGGAAATAAGGTGAGCTCCATGATGCCCACTGATGCATATAAAATCTAAAAAACTTGAGATGTAGCTGTCAGAAATAGACCATTATGATGGGTTCTCCCATTTTACACTCATAGTAACTGGTTGTTCACAGCACAATTCATGTGTTCTATGACATCTCAGTACTTGTGGAGAGCAGACAACAAGAGCTTTTTGCTGGTCATGAAGACAGAAGGACTCACAGCTACTTGTCCAGCAGTAAAAATCTGATATAAATAAGCAGACACCACTATGACTGAAAATAATCCAATCCCCAGGCTCTGTCCTTCCTGCTCCAGTCATCCTTTTTTCAGCTTCCCTCACAAAAGACAGGGAAACCATAGTCCCAGTCAGGTCAGGATTTATCACTTCTAGCTTTAGATTTGTAATAACTGAGGCCAAGTTAGAAGTTTTCTAGCTGTAAGGTACCTCCTACAGTCAGTGGAAACAGGCATCTACTGAGGGTTATTTAGTTCACCTAAGATGACCTATTTTTAAGAGATGCTTGATTTCCTGCGTCAAGTAGTGAAAAAGATGAGAAAATGTCTGTTACCTGACAAAGGGTATAATGGATACAGATCCAGGTCTTACTGTCTTACTTCATATCCCAGTTCCTTCCAAGAACCCATGTGGGAGTAGAAAAACTGTCACATGTTTGCAAATTAGCGGATTGCGTCAAAGAATACATTTTCAGAACTGCATGCTGCTGTCTAGATCACAGTGATCTTAACAGTTAAGACTCTTTTGGTCTTATCCCTATAAATATATTTCCACCCAGGTTCATTCCTAGGCAAACATTATTTGAGTCACACTTTTTTCGATCTTGCCCTGTTTTATCTTTCCTCCAGTGTCAGCTTCTATGCTCCACAGTCTTCCACTAATAATCTCCTCCTGCTTAATCTATTTGTTTGTTCCTATACCTCCAACAGCTTCTCTCCCATATTGTCACTGGGAAAGGTGCTTCCCCAGCACCTTCACTCCTAAACTGTGCAGTCTCAGCCCTAGGGGGGAATTATGCCACTCATCCTTTTTTACCCTGAAAGGCAACACTTTACAGAAGATGCTTCTTTATTTACTCCAAATGCATCTACCTGTTTTTCACATGAAATTTCTGTCACCCTCTCCCCTATCAGTCTGTCAGCATCTAATACTTTCTTTTCTCTGCACTGTGTTTTTTACTCCTTGCTGATTTTCTGCATAAACATAAGTTAGATTTCAACAAGGCTGTACAACACAAGTACCATTTGACATGAGGTCAGATTTCACATATAGACAGCTAAGCAATTCACCACTTCACAATAGTAAATCTAAGAAAAAATTCTTTTTTTTAATAAA
Organism: Chiroxiphia lanceolata; assembly: GCF_009829145.1. Lineage (NCBI taxonomy): Eukaryota > Metazoa > Chordata > Aves > Passeriformes > Pipridae > Chiroxiphia > Chiroxiphia lanceolata. The sequence continues at coordinate 32,805,386 of NC_045641.1, forward strand.
TTGACATGGATCACTTGATATCAAACATGAGAATTTAGACCTTTATCGGGTTAAAATGGTCAGATGGCTCACTGGAAGCTATCTTACTGGAGACAGAATGTCAGTATATTGTAATGGATCTTTAACATAAGCCAGATGATTCCTGGAAATTTTTATAGCTATTTGCCAGAATAACCCCAGGTCTTTTGTGCATTTTCAATTTTTTTACTTACTGGATACCAAAAAATACAGATTATCTGAGAATTTTTCAAAAGTTAAAATAGCAGAAAAAAACCCTTTTAACATGTGACTTCTCTTAGTAATGGTAAAACCTGGAGGGATTCTGCACCTGAAACCACTTAATGCTTTTATGGAAGCAATAAAGTAACTCCAGGTGTTTCTCAAGCAATGAGTTTTAAAACTGATGGAGAAAACATCCATCAAAAATAAATCAAAGCTTGTTGTAGTTGTGCCACAAGAAATGTGTGTAATAGAAAGTTATTAAGACCAAAGCTACCTGCTACATTACCTCAGAACACTGTCTGGTTGCCAAAGCATTCTCCAATCAATCAACCATCAGCCTCATTCCTTCTTGCCAGCACTGACAAGAGTCAGAGTTTGACTGTATATTAGGAGATAGAAGGGGGATAGGAGCTTTTTTTCCTTCTTTATTACATTATTTGCACCACTCTTTTCTTCAAGGCACCACTGTCTTCAAGGCAGGTGTGAGCTGATGAGGAAAACCTACACTTTCCGGAAAATTATTTCAAAACCTATATCAAAATATAGTCTGATGTATAGGAAAGGTGTTAATTAAAAATGAATAAAAATATAACGGGACTTGAATGACTAGCTATGCAATAATTGAACTAATAGAATTAAGCATCAGAAGAAATCTCATTGTAAAAATACCAAAGGCATTTCTATTTCTTTTTGGAAACTATACATCAGAGGTTTTTTCCTATTTAGTTCTTTCATCAACTCATTAAAAATTGCTTCCTTTTCCCTCTTATCTCTAAACGTACTAAACTCTTTGACCCTGAGATTAACTCAGTTGCTTAGATCTTGGTGCTAATAACACCAAGGTTGTTGTAAGTTGGATCCCTGTGTTGGCCATTCATTTAAGGGTTGGACTCAATGATCCTTGTAGATTCCTTCAAACTCAGAATATTTTGTGTGTGTGTTTGGGAGTGTTGTAGGGAAAAAAATCTCTCGAGAACACTGAGCATGATGAACATTGACAAACAGGGATAAAAAATACAATGATGCAGCACATTGATAAAAAAGTTGTTCAGTATTTCTTTGTCTCCAAGACAGAGAGATGAAACAGCAGTGTAGTATATAAAAACACCCAGGTGTGCAGCATCCTTTTTGATAGTAATCCTTAAACACCAGAAGTGCGAGGATCATCAGAATACTTAGTCCAATTTACATATTATCATACAAATCTGGAGTCATACCACAAAAAAACACACAGAAAAGTGAGCCTCCAGATTAAAATGACTGCGTTTTATCACCTCCTCCTTCACCAATTACTCTTGTAGCCATGCCTGCCGTGCTCTACCAGTGAGCAGGTGCACAAGAAGCCAGGAGGGAGTATAGCCAAGAGAGCTGACCTGAACTGGCTAAAAGGATATTCCATACCACAGAATGTCATGTTCAGTGTATAAACTGGGGGCACTTGGCCAGGAACTACTGATCTCTGGGCATTGTTCAGCAGGTGATGAACAACTGCATTGTGTATCAATTATTTCTCTTGAGGGTTTTTCCTCTCTCTCTCTCTTTTTCATTACAAATGTTATTATTACTGGAAGTGTTACTAGTATTATATGTTATTTTTCTCAATTATTAAACTGTTCTTATCTCAAACCATGAGTTTTACTTTTTTTTTCTGTTTCTCTGTCACACTGGGGTGGGGAACAGGGGCAAATGAGCTAGTGGTTGCATGGTACTTAGCTGCTGGATGGGGTTAAACTGTGACATCATCTCACTTTCAGCAAAGCCAAATATAGCTGTGACTCTGTCAAAGGTGTTAATCTTCCCTTGTTCATCTACATATCAAGAAAATGCCTCTGAACACAAAGACCCACACTGCTTTTGTTCTGCTGGACTCCCTAGGCACCAGCAATACCTTTAATTGTTAAGGTGTCATTAAGAGTTTCTCCTAAATCTCTATTTTATGATACAGATGTGCTTTTCAGTATTTCTCTTTTTCCATAACGAGAATTGAACAGCTTTTCATGTTACTAACTTGAAAGTAATTGTGCTCAACATTTCTCACTACAGTCTTTGCTTTCAAAGGTTTATTAAACTTGTTTGTCTTTTCAAGACTGTATTTTATTCTTTTAGAATATCATCTGGTAAAAAATATCCCTGTGTGCATAAAGAAGCATTTGCATTTATGAAAAAATTTCATGCATGCTACAAACTGTTTACAGTGAAGAAATACCAGAAAATTAGAAGAACAGGAATCCTAGTTTATTAGCAGTGTTGTGATGAACATAGTTCCACTCATGTACAGTACATACACAGGACTGTTCTGATAAATCAGTAATACTGAGACTCTGTGAGATTCTTTGAAAAACAGAGAGAATGTTTGTTAAAGGATTCGCATTGTCTCTATTTGAAATGCATCAGAAGTTCATGTCAGCTAGTCAGCAGATCCTTATTTAGTGCAGACCTGCCAGCTTGGGCTTAGTGTGTCAGGGTGCATCAGTGTGTTCAGAAAAGTGATTTATTGTGGCAGCACGAATGTCTAATTACGTGCATAGCTTTCAGTTTTTCAACATGAAAAGGACCAAAAAAACTGAAAAGCTGAAATGAGATTTACTTCTTTTATCAGCATTTGCTTAATATGCCCGTTGTTTTTTCTTTAAATTACATTATTTTCCATCCCTCTCTTTTCCTGCCTTATCAAAGGTATATTACATTACAAATCTTCCTTTGGTGAATGTGTTTTTAAAAGCATCTCCAAGTCTTACTCCCACAAAACATCCTATTAATTATTTTTCTTATATATGCTGGCTGTCAGTCATTTTCAATACCTACAGTGCTATTAGTTTCACAGTCACTCACCTTAAAGGAGAACTATTATTAAATCAAGCCATTACACTATATAAAACACCAGGTTTCAATTGACTTTCACCTTTAGTTGTTTTCTTAATTTTACTATTTTTAGTTTAACTCCGGACTTTCCAGACTTTCAAGAGATGTCTGCCTGTTTCAGTGGGCAATATGAATGGTACTGCATTAATGGACAGTTTTCTGCATTTTGCTTTACCTTTATTGCTCAGCTTGTCATCCACAGATTTGTTTACAGCACATTACTTAAACTCAGTTCTTGTCATGGCTTCACCCCAGCTGGCAACCAAGCCCCATGCAGCTGCTCACTCACACCTCTACCAGCAGAATCAGGGAGAGAATTGGAAGGGTAAAAGCCAGAAAACTCATGCATTGAGATAAAGATAGTTCAATAGGGAAAGCAAAAGCTGGACACACAAGCAAAGCAAAACAAGGCACTGCTTCCCAATGGGCAGGCAGGTGTTCAGCCATCCCCAAGAGAACAGGGTCCCATCGCATGTAATGGCAACTTGGAAAGACAAACTCTATCACTCCAAACCTATCCCTCTTCCTTCGTCTTCCCTCCACTTTATATACTGAGCATGATGTCATATGGTGTGCAATATCCCTCTGCTCAGTCACCTATCCCAGCTGTGTCTCCTCCCAACATCTCTTGCAACTCCAACTTCCTTGCCAGTGTGGCAGTAGGAAAAGCAGAAAATGCCTTGGCTGTGTGTAAAAAAAAAAACTTCACTGTATTATCAACCCCATGATCAGCAAAAAAATCTAAACCTTGACCCTAGACTAGCCACTTTGAACAAAATTAACCCTACCCCAGCCAAAACGACCACAGTTCTGAAGACAGAATTATTAGTTCCCATATAGCCTCCTACAGCAGTCCTCATTGCAGCAGCTCTGTTTCAGAAATATGAATTCATTTATCTTCATAGTACTCATGTAAGATAAGTGGTTATTAACATCTAGATTCTATAGAGGCAGGACAAAAAAATTAAAGACAAAATTTTTCACTTAATATGCCCAGTTTGAGATATTTGTTATTCCTTTTCACTCTGTACAGAATGTTCACAAAGCCCAGCTCTCAGTAATTTCAGTTACTGCTGTGAATGTTCAGCAATTTCGCAGAATAAGGTGTAGGATGTTAAGCTGGGAACACAGCTAATGCCTAAATATACAGTTAGTGACTGCCTTTGTAGAGTTTGATTCAAGCAACTTACCCAGAAACTGGGCAGAAACTTACCCAGAGGAACACTCCCACAGCAGTAGGCCAAAAATGAATTCTACTTATGAACAGACAGTTGCCTTAACCCTCCCTTCTCTTCCTGTAGTCCACTTCCTCACTTAATAATTAGTTTTCAGTAACAGAAACAAATGTTCAAACGATGCAAAATGAAGTACTGCTCATCCCCAATTTTGTGTTTTTTGTTTGTTTGGTTTGGTTGTTGGTTTTTTTGGGGGTTTTTTTGTTTGCTTGTTTGTTTTTTTACATCAGCATTCAATAACATTTTCTTAAAGAAGGATACCTTTGCACATTTGTAAGAAAGCTAAAACGAAAGCTGGGAGAGATGCAGTCCTGGTCCAGATGCTGCAGAGTTTAGTAGCCTCATACTACTCCTGCACTGCATGCCCAACCACCTACACTCCCCCCCATTCTATGTATTCTTTGGGAAAACCAAGGCAAAACCACAAGCATATGCATCTGTAGCAAACAGCGCATGAGCACAGGGTTCTCCCAACATGTCAGGCCAATTTATTCTCAGAGCAGCTGCTGTACACCTTACATACATGAATTTTAAGTCTGGTGTGTTCAAAGTAGATTGAATTCAAACTACGTGTATATTTGTGACATTTATCCAGGACCTCAAGAAGAGACAATTGAGAGGGAAGGAAAGGTGTCAAGAGGATGGATCCACACTATTCTTGGTGGTGCCAGGCAATAGGTCAAGAGGTAGTGGGTAGAAACTTATGTACAGGATGTTCCACCTGAATATGAGGATTATAATACGTATTATAATAATGAGAATTACTATGTGGGTGACCATGCACTGGAACAGATTGCCCAGAGATGTTGTGGAGTCTCCCTCACTGGAGATATTCAAGAGCCATCTGGACACAATCCTGTGCAATGACAGACAGGATGACCCTGCTTGAGGAGGGAGTTTAGACCAGATGACCCACTGTGTTCCCTTCCAACCTTACCCATTCTGTGATTCTGTGACCTTGCTCTATCTGGAGCTACAGCCTTAACTCTGGGGTGAACACCTGAAATGATACTGTAAGTTTCTAGCCATTCACCAATTCTACTCAAATCTATTGTACCAGTCATCTAAAACTTGACCCTACATTAGCCACTTTGAAGAAATTTACCCTACCCCAGCCAAAACAGTTCTGAAGTTCTGAAGACAGAATTATTAGTTCCCACATAGCAGCCAGTTCCCATATACAGTCAGTTGTCTTGGCTCCCAGGTTACCCTTGACACTGACATCAAGGAATAATTGAATGTTTTTAATTATAGTTTCATTCAGATTTTAGAGAACGATCTTCTTAGAACTTATTGTGTTGTTGTCAAAGAAAACGTCTCATTGGAAAGTGAAGAAAATAACATTTTGTAGAAAAGATCATAAACATTTATCAAAAGCTAGCATTTCAGAAAGTTCCACTCAAAAATTAATTTTAACACTTAGATGAAAGGGACTAAATTTGCAAATCTGTAGACCAAGCAGAAAATCAAATGTATTTGAAGAGAACATTCATCAATTCTAACACACAGACAACTTTAAAAACATAACTGATTATGAAAATAGCTTTTACACCAGGTCTGTAAAAAGGCTAACTTACCAGAGGGTCATTATTGTTGACTCTCTAACATAAGAAATTATCTGTGACTAGACAGAGGGAGATGATAAAAGAAAAATTATGAACATATGGGATTAAAGCTTCATAATAAAATTCAGGAGAAATACAAATATTAGTCTTTTTTTGCACTTACTTTAATTCCCATTTGAGATAATCCATTCACACTTGGCAAATGACTAAAGAAATCTAAGCTAGTGAAAATCATCCAGTGATGACAACATAAATTTACACCTCCCTGCATATCTTCATTAGAGATGTGAAGAGAACATTCAACTCTAACGCACATAGACATTTTATATCATGCCTTAAGCACATATGTAGCTGAATTAAAAATAACTCAGAATGGTTACAAAAAAAAAATTATTATTTTTCTCCATTGGTTTTGTGATGGTTTAACTGTTCTGCTACTTTCTGCACCATAACAATGAACAGAAAATGATGCAGGAAGGAATCTCTAATGTTATCTTTATCCAAAGATCAGCAGCCTTCCTGAACTATTGTGCTAGATGGCAACTTTTTTCCTCAAGAAATGAACAACAAAGTAACTGTGCCTTTATCCACCAATGACTCCATGAGGTGATCAGCAGAACCTTGCTTCTATTACAGAGAACAGTCCTTGTTACACCAAGTTCAAAATTTAGTGGGATGCAAAAACCACTGCCTTTCAAGGGCACCTCATCAAAAGTCTCAGTCTGCATGGCATCTCCTATGTGAGATCCCACTCAGTGCAAGTGTTGTAGGCTCTGGACTTCTTCCAGCCTCTTCCAAACAGGTTCAGTTGTACCCAAAAAATTCACAGCAGATCTTTGTCAGATCTTTCCTTAAGACTCAAAAGTGATAGAGATCTCATCACTTAATTGAATTATATACTCCAGAGGTGTAATTCTTAAAATACAAAAGTTATTTTAGGAAACTTCTTCAACACAAGTCTGTTGATTATTATAATTTCTCCAATGGCACATCATATAGTTTTTAAAAATCTAAATAAAGTTAATTGCAAAACAAAATAAAACCCACATAATTTAAAAACTGTCAGAACAGAATTTTTCAAAACAATTCATGTTTTTCTAATGTTTTTTTCTTCTTAAAATATAGTATTTAGGCTTGAACAATCAAAGTGTGAAAAGTATTCAACAAACAATCACAGAACATGCTCAATTGAAAGGGACTCACAAGGATCATCGAGTCCAGCTCTTAACACAGCAAAGAACCATCCTCAAGAGTCACACCATGTGCCTGAGAGTGTTGGCCAAAAGCTTCTTGAACTCTGTCAGGCTTCGTGCTCTGACCAGTTCCCTGGGGAACCTGTTCCAGTGCCCAGCCATGGTCTGGGTGAAGAACCTTTTCCTAATATCCAGCATAAACCTCCCCTGACACAACTTCAGGCCATTCCCTTCAGTTTTGTCACTGATCACCAAAGAGAAGATATCAGGGCCTGCACCTCCTCTTTTCCTCACAAGGAAGTTGTAGATTGAAATGAGGTTTCCCATCAGGCTCCTCTTCTCCAGGCTGAACAGACCAAGTGACCTCAGCCACTCCTCTTGACTGTGGCTCCACTTAAATTCCCCTGACTCATTTTTTCCCTCGCATGCATTAAGATGTCTCCACACAGGCAATTTGGGTTCATTCTACCCATACTGAAGGTCAGCTCAAAAACACGTTAGGATGGTGCTGTATTCAAACTAACGTGCTCAGCATCCCAGGTGAATGCATTAACTCAGATAATCTTTGCCTTAACACAGCTGTATGGTGCTTGGTCACAGCTGATCAGGTCTGGCAGCTCTGTGTGTGGGCAAAGTTACTTGTATCTGTTTGTATGTCTGTTTAAAGATATCCTGGTTTACATCAAGGTTGTCTTTTTCAGACAGCACGGAGTGTTTTTAAGTAGCTACAAAGAGTCCAAGTGAGGATCGGAGCTATGTTAGCAAAACTGAGACCACTTGTATCATGCTTGAGAACTGTAAGTATAATAGTGCTTATGTAGGTCTAGAGATATCAAGAGGCACAAAGTGATAAGGACGAAAGAGAATAAAGATTCTCTCTAGATCTTATTAATGTTCTAGGTATTGGAATTCTCATAAATATATTCAACAGACTCTGGTGGCAAGTTCAGTTGGAGGTTATGACAGATAGTAGACTTTCCAGGCTAAAGGTGGGATAGCTAAAATTGGTTTACAGAACAGCTAATCCTTCATTAATATTTCTGAAATTCTTTGTAACTATCTTTGTCTCTTTCTGTTGCCCAGCAATTTCAACCTCATCCTTTATAGGCTTATTGATTCTTGAACTCATAATTCATTTTTCCATCTTTAGCTCTTTATTTTTTTCATACAGCCTACCCAGGGCAGCTAAAAACTTATCCATCACTATAATGCACACTCCCATCACGCAGCCAGCCATATCAGTGTGAAAGGATTGCCATTAATCTAAATTGACTATATCCAGAACTGTAAGTTTAACAGGAATTCTGAAAATAATTGTCACAAATTTCTTTCAAATCTTTTGTAGAATTGGACACTAATTTGAACAAAATATCTTGCCTCACCTAAACATCGTAAAGCGTGGTACCAAATGGAAAAGGATGCTACTTGATACTAACCACAACTTGTCTCTGAAGGACCCTTGCTGCTGAAGGACTTGACTGAAGACCTCACAAACGCTTTTGTTAAAATTTAATACCTTGCTGTTACTTAAGTGACATGCAAAGAAAAAGAGACTTTGAACAGGATTCCCAGTGTATTCCTCAAGGAAAAAATTCAGTTAAGACTGCAGGGTGACCTCAGATTAATTTTACTTAGATGCTGAACTCTAAGTATCAGTTCAGTGGTCATTATCAGGGTAGTCTTTGGGCAGGGACTTTGTAAAGGGTCAGACATTCTAGTCCCTAGGCAAAAGACTGAACATACACGAGATATTTATGTATAAACATTTTCCTTTTCCACTTTTCCCCACTGCTGGTAGTTTTCCCTAATGATACAGCCAGCACAAAGAGAACAGAAAAAAAATAAACACACAATTACAGGCTATTTCAAGCTGTAATATGTGCAATGTGTACCAACATTATGTGAATTATATCTGTAGTTATGTGGTTTAGCTTTCTTTCCCAAACTCTTTCTTTAACAAATGGCCTAAACGAGTGTTCTACTAACTATTTATTCATCTGCTGTTAAAGCATTAACCAGGGCTTTGCTGTTCTGCCTAACTTGTTAGCATTTATAGTGTTTAATCCCTGGGCAGTGTTTTCAGCATGCTCAACTTTTTCTGTTTCAAATTGACAGATACCTGGGAAGTGGCTTTGTTCAGCTATTATCAGCTTCTTATATGTAGGATTGCATGACAAAAGTGGCCTTGAAAATGCACACTGATTACACTTATTTATAGTGAAACCCTCAAATATCAGTCCTGATTTTCCTTTTTCTGTCGTTTCATGAGCAGCTGGTGAGTCATTAATTTCTCTTGGGAGTTGGAGGGGATCTGAAAAATCTGTCTAGTTTACCAATTTACTGGCATTTTTCTAATTATTTTTTCTACCACAAAAAGTGAGAGATTCAAATTTGTCATTCAAGCCTCTCTATGAAGTTAGTGAGTAAAAATATCTCTTCAGATCCTTATCAGACTCCCCTATTCAACAAGCCATTCAGTAACCAGGCTTCTATAAATTTCAGTGTGCAAAGAATGTCACCTTTCTTTTTGTTTCTGAGGATTTCAAGCCACTTATGTCTGCAGGACTTCATGTTGATATCAAAGTTTGTAGGATACCACCCCCCCATATCCTCCCACATAAAAAACCATGACAACTTTTTATATTTTTAACTGGAATGCAGAATGATTTTCCTGTAAATTCCAAGTTGTTCTCTTTCATGGCTTTCACCTGTTTTTTTTTCTAGAAACTGATATAAGAAATGAAAATATAGAGGCCTACATAACAGTGCTAAATTGTGGCTTTGCATCAGGGATTAGGGACTCACCTCTTCTTGTATCAAAAAAAAAAATACCGTCTCTCTCTTACTTCATTGCCCAAGATTTCAAGGCTCATTACACTATCTGACTTGATGGTCTACATGAGAGGGGAATGAAATAAGATGAAGAAACAGAAAAAGGAACAAGGAGTGGAAGGATCTCCAAGCCAGAGGTAGGATGACAATCTGATAAAGATGATCAACTGCAGCAAAAAGGTGCACACTTAAGAATTACAGTCTTAGGATGAAATGTCACATGTCAGCACATGTACTAGCTCATGTTCTGAAACTGGTAGTATGTCAGTCTTATGCACTATTGTCTACTCATCTACAATTCCCACCACCTCATGCTATTATTCTCACCACCTCATGCTATTATTCTGTCAGTACAGAATTTAGAAACCTCTGCAGTTGCTTTGGTAGTAGGCAATCCCAGCAATGGGAGAGAGCAGCTGGTACTCAGCTTCTATGAACTTCACCCCTCCTATGCAGCAGAGTGCAATGTAAGCAAAAACCTGCTGCCAAAAGAAAGATAAGTACAGCAGATGGGAGTATTAACAATTATCAGTGGATGTCATTGCCAAAGAAGGTGTTTACCAGTTTATGCTACATTTAATTAGTTCATGTGGAGAGTGCTACTGACTCTTAGTGCACACCAATAAATACCTTACTCATAAAACTGATAGCTTTAATGTGGAAGATGCTTACAGAACATACACTTGTGTGCTCACACACACACACTTTCTATTTAATCACTGCGTATCTCAGGAGCATGATCAGAAAATTCTATAAAGAATAAAAGTCCAAAATGTTTATGAAACTTTTATTGTTGCTTTTTCCTTTCACTTCACATATTACAAAAACACTAAAACATTATTATCATTATTATTATACCCTTGCAGGAGAATTCTTGGAAAAGTGTCACGGTTAACTCCAAAGGAAGGAGGCAGACACACTTCTAGCATTCAGGTGAAAAGGTTTTATTAGAATGAATGAATCAACACAAACAGGCTCCTGCCTTTTATATGGTAAGGCAAGAACCCTCTGGAAGAAGGGGTGGAGTTAGGGAGGAGCAAGGGCGAAGTATGTAAATTAACAGGATGGTAAAACCATATAGCGAAAGGTGCTACACAGAAGGGCTAGTAATCATTTGCCTAGAGATGAGAGTCTTTACTGCACAACTGCACAGCGTTTGGACTATCTCTTTGAACCAGAACCTTTCATTCTCAGAGCATGAGAATGCTGGCTTTGACCATAAATTCCAGCCTGGTTTTGGAACACTTCTATAATGAAAGATTTCTAAAAATATCAAGGGAATTTTTCAACAGAGTATGACCTAGGGTATTTTCAATCTTTAGGACCTAGTCCTAAAGAACATTTATATTTTTCTTCACAAAATGAACAGAGAAGATCTAAGGCCTTGCCATTTCTCACCAAATGAGTCTCATTTTGTGGTCAGCTTTATCAAACACTACAGACATGCAATAAGGAGAAATAAACACCTGGAGAAGTTTCATAAGAACTTCCCTTTATCTATGCCTACCTTATTTTTTGTTACTTCCATATACATGGAGAAAGATTTAAAACATTCATATAAGGTTTTATGTTAGTCACGTGATGCAGCCTGTTCACAATGACTCCCCTATTTAATATAGCTCAGATTTAACCTGACCATTAGAAATCTACCTGGAAAAAACAAGGTTCAGGGCAATAACTCCTGATTCATACATTTTCCTTCACTTATTTATTCTCTAATGAATTGTATTTCTCTTCTAGAAAGAAGAAATAGGTTATACAATATAAAGCAATGCACATGAAAGAATGCTAGAGACAGCCTAGCTGTAATGAATAATATTATGTCCAAGTGAAATTCCCGGATGAAAAGCTAATTCAATATTGCTCAGCAAATTGAAATTTCTACCTGTTCTGAATTATTTCACACACATTTTTATTAAAGATGCAGCAATATTTCTGTGTTCAAGCTGATACATGTGACAGTTCTTGGAAAGGGAATTGCTGCTGCCACTGATATTCCTTACTGCTTCACACATTGGCTTAACCACTGACCAGCACATTTAAAATTTTCTTGTAAGAAAATCAGATTTTGTGTGTTCCAATGCTGTCTATCTATTAAGTTTATGCAACTGTGTGTTTCATACATATATATCTGGAATACGTTACCAATAGCAATGATATTGCACTATACAGAGACTATACATTAACTAGACAATGACTAAAGCTTCAAATATGATTTCTATGGCAGAAGCAGTTCATCTGTGCATAAACTGCCTTGAAAAAGTGACCCACAGAACCACTACCAGATACAGGTTCAGGCTACCTCAGTATAATCAACAAACATTCAGTGTCTTGCTGGAGGAAATCAATCTGAGACCTGGTGCTTTCAAATTTATGGAATTGAGATTTTCCTATTTCTTACACATTTTATATGGACATATTTCTTCAAAACTTGCACAAAATGACCCTACTTGCTACTTCTTTGATCTCCTCTGACAGACTACATTTATCCTGACACGATGAGTGTGCAGCTGCATTCATTCACAAAGTAAAGTTCGGACAAGTTAGAATAAACTTAGTCACTGCCTCTATCTGCCAGGGAAGCTCTTTCCCAGGAAGAGCACAGCAAAGCAGGTATGCTGTAGTATCATCCAGAGTATTGTTACAGGGCTCTGGTAACAATTAAAAGTATTATTTTAGAGTTTTAAAACATGTTAAAGTCAGTAATCCCTTTAAGACTAAGGAATAAAAAGAGTTAATATAATATGAGTAATTGGTCCATGAAAGCAAGGATACGATTGTATATTTGTTTATGAGTAACAAAGGTTCCAGTTTCCTGATGTAGCTGGTAAACAGATCTGTTGTGTCCCCTTGCTGGTCACAGCAATCTCACAATAACCTGAAGATGTATTGCATCACTTTGATTTTTTAACATGTACTATATTTTTGTATTAACTACAATGTCAGAAATTACTATCCGGGTTCAGTTTTATCAGTATCTCTGTATGGGACATTTTACATGGTTTGACAGACAATATTACAGAATCCTTTGATTATTTCAAAGATTATTTCATGTATAAAAAAAAAAAATTGAGCTCAAAAGAATGAATAAGACAAGATCACTTAAATTTGGTTTTTAATAAAATGATGGACTGATGTACAGTCCAGGATGCCAACTAAAACCCTTGGAAAAAGGAATATAGTCAGATGTGTGGTGATGCCAGGTTATTCTGTTCACATTGCAAAATAATTTGTGTTTCCCATTCTTCATATGAATATATTTGAAGAAATTTGCTATTTATAAAACTGAAAGGATAATGTTATTGTCTTGATAATTGCATGCAGGCTCTCAACCAAGGTCTCTAAGCTCATTTGCTGCAACCCCTGCAGCAGCAGGAAGTAACTTTTTAAGTCAGTGCCCTAATAGTATTAGGGCATTAGCCCAATGCAATGGCCACCTCTAGCTCTCAGTTTTACTGAACAGACCTCAGTTAAATTAAATATGGTAACAAAGGAGACCTCTTGTTGTCTTACACCCAAGAAGTCAGAATGCCAGTTATTCTCACTGTCTGCAAAGGCTGGGAGTGATACAGCATCTGATTAGGTTACCTAAATAGTTACGAAAACTCAGCTTTGGAAAGTCTGGAAAATAATGTAGTTTTTGTGGAAAATGGATGTAATGAAAAAACAAAAGGTGAACATAAATGACAGTATATTGAATTCACAAGTGAATAGGTTCAGGAAAGTGACAACAAATAAAAGTATTTCTGTATGGAAACGCTGAAGCAAAAAAACACAAGTAAATTAATTGAAAAGGAGATGAAGAAATAAGAAAGTACTACCGACGGAGACAGGTCACACATGCTGACTTCAGATCAAAATGCCTTAAGCTATCCCACCATAATTTAGAATGCATTGAATAAAATGTGCTCTGCTTTCAGCTGCTTAAAAACATCCATAAACATGATCCGGTAAAATGCTTGCCAGGATTAGAAGTACAAAACCAAGAAATGTTAAGTCAGTTCTGAGAAGAAAGGAATAAAAATAAACTGTACTGAAATTCCATAGATATTTGTCTTGCTTGATACTTTAAGTCTCGCAGCACTACCTCCCTTTTGTAAAAAAAGAGCATTATGTGTAGTGTGAAATTGAACGCTCAGAAATAACATTTTCATATAGTAGTTCTTCTGAGAAGTGACAATCCCTTCCTAAAGAGAGAGTAGAAGGTTGATAGAAAGTGTGTGATGTCAAGAAAAGTTGCAAGTTTTCTCTGCAGGTGATTTTAAACTGTACTCAACTAAAGTATGGATTTAATTAGTAATTAAGACTTCATTTTATGTTCCCTGCACAGCACTTCTTACATTTCAGAAACAATGTTTTAAAGATTCTGACCTTTTTTTTTTTTTGATCCCCAATTCAGTAAGTATTACCTTTAGCAATTTGTCCAAATATTCTTTCACTGTATATCAGCTGACTGCTTTACATGATTTGTTGTTTGTGGGGCAACAAGCACCTGCTTATTAAAGAACTCAAGGACAGCTGTACTGCAATCCCACATCTCATTTCTGGTAGTGCCACCTACATAGTGAAGTTGATTGAAAAACATATAGGACAGGATGTTGTGGAAGTGATTGCCTTCAGGAAAACAGCAGGCACCAAGTCTCCTCAAATTGTCAATTGAAATCTAAAAAAGTGTAAGAAAAGAGAGATCCAGAGAAAAAAGGACTCAAAGAAATACACATGCTCAACATATATATGAAATATATGGTATCATTATTCCGCAAGAAAATGTTGCAAATTATACAGGCTGTATAAGTATATACATTTTGGAAAGATAGAGGGACAGATTATATAAATGCAAATTATGTTCACTTCATCCTGCATCATTGAAGATGGCATCAGAGATGTTACATGCAAGACCATCATTTTTCTTGACCAGAGGCTGAAATAACGCTTTCTCTTTTTTCCCCTCAGTATTGATAGTAATAAATCATAATAATAGGACTTGGATGAAACATTAAGATTTCAAGTTCTACTGCGCATATTCATATTAAGTGGTACTTTCGTTTGTGCAGAGCTAAAGAGTTATTGGGAAAATTTGCAGAGTAAATGGAGATATAATAATATTATTACCCTTAGTTTTTATAAAGGTTTTGAACAGATTTTAAGGGCTTTTTTTTCCAATGAAAAATTTGTAAACAAGGAAAAAGAGTGAAATATTGAAGTATGACTGAGAATTTCATGGGGCAATGTTTTGTACAACAAAAATGGAGGGACAGAATGTTGCCTTGAAAACTAGTCATATTAAGTGACATACAATAATGTGTTATACTGTAATATATATGGGTCAAGAACTTAATACTATATATTGTCTTCAAGTGTATTTCAACAAGGAAAGCAATGTTAGTATGGAGAAATAATAAATTTTACTAGAACATCTATGCTATTTGAAGAAAAAAAGAGAAAACTCTCAGGTCAAATCCCTTTGAATAAATCTTGTGTAGCACATGAAATGTACACATACACACAAACACACATATATCTCCAAATGTTGGGTCTACTGTTCTCAGCACTTTTCTGCCTCTTTTGCAACACAGACAGGATAGATGCTGTACAAATAAAAGGAGTTCTGAGGCTGGGTGAAAGAACATATTTTTGTCTCCTAAAACGAGCATAGGGAGGTACTTCCAATAATTCACAGTGGATGACATCATCTGCGTCTGCTGTGGTAGTTCACAGAAGCTGAAAAATAACGTGCTTTAACTTCATCTACAAAAAAAATAAATAAGTCCAACCTTATTCTATAGACATTTCTTACAACAAGCAGCAGCGCCTGTGACTTCCAACAAGGAAGATAACAGTCCAATAGTATAAACAATAGCAATTAAAAAAAATCCCAGCAACTGTAGAGTCACTTCAGAGCACTTTTGGGCACTCATCTGTGTGAAAAATGGGAACTCTACTTGCTTTTAATGGTTTTTACTTCACTCGATGTATCCTGAAGTCTCAGAATTGCTTGCTAACAAGGTTAATGTCTTATAGTTCCTGCAATACTCTAGGAGGTACAACAACAACACATCATTCTGGACTTAGTTTTGGAATAGTAATATGGCTTCCACCAAGGATATGTCAAAGTGACAAGGCATTTCCCAACAACCAAGAAAGCCACTGGGAAAAAAAACAAAAATTGATATAATAAAAGGAAAACAGACAACAGAATCCAGAACTGTTTTTCCAAAAAAACACATTTTTGGGATATCACTGAAGAGCAGGAATTTTTGATTATCCAGTCAAGTAAAAATAATGCATTGTCATTACCATGACTTAGAGTGGAATCAATGAGAAAAAAAAATCACTAGACCTAGAACAGAAGGCGGCACTGGAATACCTACAGACACTTTTACATATCTTAGTGTACATTCAGAAGTGTTCAGGATCCTGACAGAGGAATTATCTTCTCCATCTCTAACACTTTTCTAGTTTTGTTGTCAATTACCTGTATTATGAACTGCAAATATGAACACTAGAAGTTTTGTGATCTGTTTTGTTTTCCTTTGTTTTTAAGCAATGCACATGTTTTGGCTTAAGCCCAAGTGGAAATTAAGCACCATGCAGACTCTAACTTAAGTCTCCTCCTTTCTCCCCCCAAAACTGGTAGGATTGGTAGGAGAATCAAAGTAAAACTTGTAGGTTGAAATGAGAACAATTTAGAAATTGAAAATAAAGTAAAATACAATAACAATGGTAAATTATAATGGCAATAAAAAGGGAAAAAACAAGTGATGCACAATGCAATTGCTCACTACCCACTGAGTACTGCCAGACACCTGTTTCCACACCCAGACTGGCTCCCCTTCTGGGTAACTCCCCCAGTTACTGGGCGTAATGTTTTATGGTGTAGAATATCCCTTTAGTCAGTTCGACTCACCTGTCCGGGCTATGCTCCCTCCCAGTTTCTTTCACCTACCTCCCCACTGGCAGAGCATGAGACAAGAAAAAAGTCCTTGATTTAGGATAAAGATTTTTGCAAAAAGCAGAAATATTATTGTGTTATCAATATCATTCTCATTCTAAATCCAAAACACAGCACTGTAACAGCTACTGAGAAGAAATTAACTCTACCCTAGCTGAAATCAGGATAGCACAAATCACCAACATGAGTAAAGGGAGAAATACATTGTCTCCTTTACAAACATAGGATATAAAGCTTTTTAGCAGGGTCAAGAGTCTGCCACAGGCATCTACTTCAGTTCATAAGAAGGAATTTCCCTTGTGGAATTCTATTAAGGCCTTTACCTGCCTGCCAATAATTTCATTCTCTAGAAACCTGGTTTTATTTATTTGTAGTCTGCAGAGTGCATTTGCTTCTCTGTCAATTAAATAGAACAGCTCAGTCAGGTCAGCCAATAAAAAAGACTTACATACCATATGTGTGAAATTTCAAGAAGTTGTCATAAAGAGTGTCTTTGATGCTCAGAATAAAATGTGCTTTGCAATGTGAAAGCATACACATTAAATTAAAAAAAATATTTTAGATGTTCTTTCACAGCTGTAGACACATAGCAGTTTACACGCACTGAAAATACAGGGCTGGTTTTGCACATGCATATAGGAAGACTTATATGACTAAATTTTATTTAGTTGTTTTAAATGATTACCTCATTAACTATTACAAAATATGATTCACCATGAATTTCACTTCCTTACTACTCTAGCTTGAGTATATTTATCTAAATGTAGTTAATAGGTATAGTAAATAATTTTTTCTCTTTCGACTTTGGTAAAAGAAACCAACTTGCAATGTTGAATTTAAGATTATTTTAATTTAATATTCATATTTTTGTTTTGAAATGGGAAAAATATATATTTAAAGTGAATATTTGCATATAACTGTAAGAGACCTGAACAGAGCAGGGGAGAATTCATCATGGACTTAGATTCAACAAAATTTTAAAGTGTAGGTTCATCTCACCTAGCCTTGACCTTCTATACTAGTTTTGACTGAGATAGAGTTAAATTTATCTATAGTAATTTATATGGCTGTGTTTCTGGGTTTGTGCTAAAAATAGTGTGGATAACAGTGATGTTTTAGTTATTGCTGAGCAGTGCTTACACAGAGTTGAGGCCTTTCCTGCCTCTCATTCCACCTCACCACTGACCAGGCTGGGGGTGCACAAAAGCTGAGAGGGGGCACAGCTGCAACAGCTGAACCCAACTTATCCAAGAGATATCTCAGACCATACGACATCATTCTCAGTGTATAAGGCTGCAGGGAAGAGGGAGAAAGGGGAAGACATTCAGAGTGATGACATTAGTCTTCCCAAGTAGCTGTCATGCAAAATGGAACCTTCCTTTCCTGAAGGTGGCTGAACACCTGCCTGTCCATAGGAAGCAGTAAATGAATTTCTTGTTTTGCTTTACCTATTAAAGTGTCTCTCTCCACCCATGAGCTTTCTCACTTCTACCCTTTTGATTATTATCTCTATCCCGCTGGAGGAAAGTGAACAATTGGTTGTGTGGGGCTTAGTTGCTATCTAGGATTAAACTGTGACACCATCCAAAGCTCAAAGGTCAAGTCCAAGCTCTTCTACCCCAGTAATCAATGGGAGAGTGAGAGAGAGTGCACATCCATATGGTATCTATTCCTGTTACACCTCCTAATCAGATATCCTTTGCTATGTCAGCAGGACAGTTGATGGTAAATCAGGAGTAGCACCTGGCTGAATTTGCATTAGTCAGATCAAGCTGACTCTCTGTATCCAGACAATGAGGTATATTGAAATTGTTCAGTTACTTTAACCTTTTAATAAATAAAGGATATTCTCTGCAAAAGAACAGTTCATCTCCTTTATTCTAGGAATGGGCACTGTTAGCAAGGGAAAACATAAGGGAGCTTTTATTTAACACAGGTAAAGCCAAACTTGAACAATTCCACCTGAGTCATATTGCCAATTAAAGATGAAAATATATTGTACTTTAGGTTAAGTGATAGAGTCAATAGAAATTATTTGGCATAACAGTAAAAAGAAAGTCAATTACTAATGTACAAATACAATACTCTGCAGCAAAATTTAAAAATTAAAAATGTAACAGAAGTGATGGAATCTTAAAGACTAGTAATTTTTCTGCACTGTAATTTTTTCTTCATAAAATAAAAAAAACCCTAATAAAATATTGATAATAGTTTATTAGAGGAGTTTGTTATAGTTAAAAAGAAAAACCCACTACTCTACAAACATTCTCTCTGTGCAATTTAGTTTGCCTGTAACTTGGCCAGGTTTGACAAGAAGAGTGTGCATTGGGTCATATTTACTTGAGATTCACATGAAGCAGCAAAAACTCTTCCCAGAAAAGAGCTAAAAGGATGACAATTTCAAGTTCTATTGTGACTAACTGTTCTGCTTTCCTTTAGAAGCCAATCTAAACCTCTGCTCAGCAAAGTAGTCTAGGGAAGTCTATGAGAACTGAAACTGCACCACATCTTTGAAACCAGTAATTCTTACCCTGTTAAATTAATTCAGTTGTATCACTGAACTTGCACAAAACAGTGGTAAATAGCAATATTGTTCAGAGCTGATGTCTGCTTTGCTTTCTAGCTTTCTGAAAAGCTAACTTTCTTTTTTAGAAGAAAGATGTGCTACGTAACAGTGGAGAGAAGGAAAGATATAAGGAAACTTCAGTGAAACCTGAAATGTTATTATCATAGCATTTCTTTACTTATTTCACCCCAGATAGAAATTTTGATAGCTAGTAATTTGGAAGATGTTTTTATTTCATGACATTTTAAAAACACCTCAATCATGATCCATATGTTTATGATTCAGAGGTAAGCACAACTCGCAGTAGCCCGTCTACACTTAATAAAGCTAATTTCAGGGGATCATGAAAACTACCTACTATTAAACTATGGATGGAATAAGGACAATGCTGCAGTGGCCTGACCTTGTCTGGATGCCAGGTGCCCACCCAGCCACTCTATCACTCCCCTTCCCAGCTGGACAGGGGAGAGAGAATAAGATGGAAAATGATTTGTGGGTTGTGATAAGGCAGTTTACTAAAGGAAAAACAATGCAAAAACTTGTGAACACAAAAGCAAAGTGAAAAATAACAAAGCTTATTCTCTACTTACCATCAGCAGCAATGTCCGACCACTTTCCCAAGAAGCAGGACTTCAGCAACACATAGTGGCCTCTTAGCAGGAGGCCATTGAAAACAATGAATGCCACCCTTCCTCCTCCTTTCCTTACCTTTTATATCTGAGCTGAAATCATGTGGTATTGTATATCCCTTTGGTTAGTTTGGGTCAGCTGGCCTATTGTGTCCCTTCCCAGAATCTTGTCCTTAACTGAGGAAGGAATGTTACAGTGCTGATGCTGTGCTCAGCAGTAGCAAAAACACCTGTGTGTTATCAACACCCTTCTAGCTACCAATGCAAAGCACAGCACTGGGGGGGCTGCTGTGGGGAAATGAACTCCAGCTCAGCCAGATGCAATACAAATGCCAATGATACTTGCAATGTCTCCCTGACTGACTGGTTGCCCAAATAACTTGCTACGTGAAAATTATTGTGAGATGTTTTATGAACAGTCTGTTGAAGAACCTCACGTTACCTAGCTAAAATGTCAAAGTGCACCTATATCTTTGTATTTGGCCCCAGATCAGCCTATTTTTCTTCCTGTGCACACATCCACCCTTGTCCAACTTATTGGAAAGCAATAAGCATCACGGGTGCTTTACCCACCACTTCAGATATGATGCATCATACCCTGAGAATGTCAGTCTCTCTGCATTAGACTAGAAACCCCTCAACAACTGCTCTAAATTACTGGCCCTGATTCAGGCCAGTGCAATTCCACCCTCCGACTCTACTGTTTTTATAAGCCTCTGAAAGGAAGTCTCAGTGCACCTGAATCATGTGCTTAGCATCAGTAGCCTTAGTAAACCTTATCACATGGGGTGTGAGATGCTAATACATCTTTACTGAGTAATGCAGTCCCTGTTACAGATATTTGCTGGATCACTGCAAAAACATATGACATTTACACCAGTGACATATCCAGAATACCACATAACCATTCAAACATCCATACAGTACTGTCAATAGTCAGGGTAAATTCAAATTTCTGGGGGGGAAACCCTGTAATAACCATATACACATCATCATGGCCAGGCTTCGCGAACGAAGATTTGGGAAAGGTTCTATCCACATTTGTTACAAGCACGTTGGTGGCTAATGAGGCCACGAGATAGACACATCTGATTGCAAAAGGCACAGCAGAAAGACTCCTTAGGTGGTGTATTCTGCAAGGCACGATTCTTTGTGCATTGTCTTTTCTCCTCAAGAGTGACCCTGCGTGCATTCTCAAAGAAAACAGCAGCGTTATAGATGGTGTGTCTCCAGGCCTCCCAATTGGAGGCCAGAGTAGACCAGTTATGTTGACCATATCCACATACACCTTAGGAAAATATACATTGATTACAAATCCATCCCAAGACTAGGAACCATACATTCAGTGAATTGAACAGTTCAGATCTTAGAAGACAACTAAGGGCCTTTCAACTTAGGTAGATGACACTAAGCTGGGGGGATTGTTGATCTACTGGAGGGTAGGTTAGCTCTGTGGAAGGACATGGACAGGCTGGATTGATGGGCTGAGGCCAACTATGAGTTTCAATAGGGCCAAGTGCTGGATAACAACACTTGGATAACAACAACCCCATGCAGTGCTACAGGCCTGGGGAAGAGTGCTGTGTCCAGTTCTGGGCCCCTCACTTCAAGGAAGACATGAAAGTGCTGGACTGGGTCCAGAGAAGGCCAACAAATATAATGAAGGGTCTGGAGAGTATGTCATGTGAGCAGTGGCTGAGGTTACTTAGCTTGGCGAAGAGGAGGCTTGGGGGACACCTTATCACTTGTACAACTATCTGAAAGGAGGTTGTAGCAAGGTGAGGGTCAGACTCTTCTCACAGGCAACTAGTGAGAGGATGAGAGGATATAGCTTCAAGCTGCACCAGAGGAGGTTCAAGTTGGACATAAGGGAGAGTTTCTTCATGAAAAGGATTGTTAAGCATTGGAAGTGACTGCCAGGGTAGGTGATGGAGTCACCGTTCCTGGAGGTGTTCAAGAAATAACTGGATGTGGCACTTAGTGCTATGGTCCACTTGACAGGGTAGTGATCTGTGGAAGGCTGGACTCAATCTTAGAGGTCTTTTCCAACCTCAGTGGTTCTGTGATTCTGTGACATCTTTGGAAAATAACTGACTGCACTTGAAGGCAGTTTGAGAACAAAAGCTTTTGAAAAATCTATTATGCCTTGCAAACAGGTATGACAAAAAATTCATTTTCTATCAAAATGTATAACCTTCAATAATCATTCCATTCTCACTTCTCAAGGTGTAATCACTGATATTTGCAAGTATCACACTTCTTTTTTCTGTCTGAATAATTGACTAAAAAATGGGAATTGGAGATCTTCAAAACTGTGGATCAGCCAGCTCAATGGGAAAGAGTTTGCACTAACAGGGATGTTTTCAGAAACAGTCTGCTAATTTGTACTAAACTAACATGTAGAAGAAAATGCTTTGTGGTGGAATAGCTCATGACTTTACCTGACTACAATTTGAACCCCTTCTATGTCATAGCTTTTGTGGTTCTTAGCTCAGAAAACCATTCCCGTTTTTCAGTGCACCTAAGTGCATGTGTTTGTCTTTAAGTATATACACTTGTACTGCACAGTACCTCAAGCATCTTAACCTTCCTAATGATAAATCCCCTACATTTACAATTTTGTAGTCTGACTTTCACTTCCAACTCTGCAACCTCTCACCTAAGCTGATGTGGCAGTATTTTCCCACTTTTGGTCCCATGCTATTTCACGCTGTTATTCTCATGACCGTGCATCTGCCAACCCCAATAGTTGTAGCTATGACAGAGATTCTCGTGAGAAGCTACTTTCATTGCCATAAGAAACATCTCCCCTACTTCTCTATCTCTTGTTCTGTAACTTTTAGTTTACACTACAGAAATACAGGACTTCAGGAGTAACATTCAGATATAGGTCATACGTCACTGATAAGCGTTACCCAACAACATGCATGCCCGTACCTCAGCAACCAATTTGTGTGTAACACTTGCACCTAATTAACCATGCTCCCATCAGTGCTAAAAGCATGATAAACAGGGGAAAAAAACCCCAGCAAGTTTGACCAGGTCACGAGGAAAACCACACAGTACCAGGGAAAAAGTACATCTGGAAAAATCTTCATGTTTATCACTGTCTACTACACTGTTGCACTGGAGAGGATATGCGAGAGAGGAGTATGTTCTTCTGGGGACCCCACCACTTAATTTGCCAGCTAGCCATCAGGGAAAGACTTCTCCCTTCTCTCTCTCTCCTCCTTTTTAAATTTTATTTTTCCCCTCTTGTTCTCTCATTCATCTAGGTTCATCCCTCCCTCACTCCAAGGAACTTTACAGTCATGCCATCAGCTGTGAACCTCACAAAATTTTCTGCACATCTCATCATCCTTGGTGCAGCACTTAAGTATTGATTAAACATGAGAATCAAAAGATGCCCTAAACTGAGGTGAATTAAATACATGTTTAAATGCTTTCTGAATTTAAACTGGAAAGCCTGATGCAAATCTCATGAGTAACGGGCTTAATGACCCAAATAATCCCAAAGATGGCACTACAGGCAGTATTTTACATAAATATGTCATAAAGGAGACACATGAAGAGACAGTGGTGGATGACATAAGGTTACAAACTAAGTATTACAGAGTCAGAGTCCATCCAAACACATTTTGAATGATTTGACTGCTTCCTTATTTGTCTCTACTGCTTTCAGAAACTCCAGTGTATAACTGCATGTAAGTCATTAGGTCATGAATGTTGTGAATAGCTGGCATATACGATTATTTGACCCTCTGAACATTAAATTCCATGCAAAATCTCCTAACACACTGTTTCAGATAAGTGCATTTAAGCAGATTACTCAGTCTCTCTATAGGTCTAGAATGGAGGATTGCACTGATCATCTTTAAGAGCAGTCTGCAGATGGACATCAACGTAAGAAAGCACTAAAACTAACTGCTTGCAGAGAAACTGGTGATAGAAGAGTCACTAAATAAGATACTTAAATTTGTATAACTAGAGATGAGCTAAGTGTTTTCAATTGCCATGGTAGTTGCTAGAAATTTAGTCAATAGACAGCAGAGCTTAAAAATGTGATTAAACTCAATGTAAAAGTTGATGTCTACTGGAGAGGTAGATAAATAACTCTCTAGGTGCACTGACTATTGACTGTTGACTATAAAGGAATCTTGCACAACACAAACATCTAGAGTTAGCAATCTTAATTTTAAATTGAATTCTGTCCCTCCTGCCTCCTCAGGTTGCATATAGCAAGAAACAATAAGTACAAAACATAATAAGTAGTGTTGTATTGAATATGGCCATTATTACTTATAAATCCAAACTTATTTCATTGTAATGCTGGCCTAAAAGACACGTCAGGAAAAAGACATGGAAGAAAGAATATTCTCAGAAAGAATCAGATGACAAATGAGAACATGTGTTTCCACACACACTGACACATTTTAAAATCTCCCTAACAATAGGGCCATGAGAAATTTTAGGATATCTTCTTATGTATTTCCCATGAGAGAAAATACCTTTGTTTTTAAATATATATGTAAATAACTAGTGATAACATAGAAAAAAACCCCTTCTTTTCTTCCAGGACAATTATGCAAAGATATTTAAATCTCAACACTTATAAAAAACATATAAACAACGCATTTGGCATTGCCTCCTGGAGCATCATGCTTCTGTGACAAGCAAAACGTGGTTTATTTTCTCTCTATAGAAGTCACTAAACACCACTGACAAATGCCCATGAAGAGGGCAGAATGTGATTGTGAGCTCAAATCATACATTGTTTCTGAAGCAGTGCAAAATATGATTTGTCCTCGTTAAGAACAGCTCAAATGCAAATACAGACATTTATTTCATTTTATCCATTATCAACAGCTTTTGCTGGCACTGAGTAATTTTCTTAGTAGATCAACCTGGAGAACTTGACTCCTAACTCCTAACACCTGAAATATGGAATGTAAAGACGGCCAGAGAAAGGACTTAAACACCTTTTAAGGATTTAAGGATAAACTTTTCCCAAACCAAATTTCCACTTCAGGAATAGATTAAGAATTTTATTTTTTTTTCAAATAGAAATAATCATTTTCCTTTCCAATAAATAACAAGTCCTTTGTCAGGTGACCGTTACTTTGGTAATCATGTTGCTTTCCTCAGCTGTTAATTATGCATTTAAATTCCTTCACAAAGTACACTTACTAAGGAAACTATAACATTTGTATTGTGCCAATTTAAAAAGTGCTCTGAGGCAAAGCACTTTCTATTGCAATATTTTCTATTGCATTTCTCTCATGATCCGCAAAATGCTGATTAAGAACTGACTATATCTCACTTAATAGGAGGTGCTCAGAACACTGCAGAATCCAACCTTCAATGCTTTGTGTCTCTAGTCTGTGTGTCCCTGTAGCTATTGAGCTACTGAAGGTAAGTCTTCAGTTTACCAACAGTTTGTGACAGTTTCAAAGATGCTTCTGGCATTAATGTACTAAAAATATTGCTACTTGGTTAATATACATGGATGAAAGATTTTTTTTTTAAGAAAGAGGGAAAGCATGCAAAAAATGTAAAACATTTCAAATACAGCTCAAAGAAAAATGAAAGTAAAATCACTGGCTCATTAATAAAATGAGGATAAATCCAGGAAGTTCAGTTAGAAAATGAATTATTGAAAGAAGATTGTTGAAAGTTATTTTATTAATGAAATTACTGTTGGTTAAAGAGAGGTAGTATTCATACCACAGAGTAAGCAAGTTAAAGGGAGAAATCATTTAAGTCAGCACTGAATAAAAATGACCAAATGAAAGGACTTGTTCAAACCCCTTTTGTCTACACTGCTTGAATGATTGCCAAGTCTGACAGCTGGGGTTCCCATAACTCCCTGTTGGTCTGCCATCAGAGATTGTAGATGCTTGTTGCTATGAGAAGCAAAAGAAGTGCAATGAGCCTCCCAAATGCCATCCTGTGCTCTCCCGTGGTCCTTCTTCCTTTTCTGGGATTTCATTTGTTATCTCAGTTTTAATACAGGCAATGGTCAGATCACAGTAACATCAGGATATCAATACTTGGTAAGCTCTGCTTGGAATAGGAATAAAGCAATCCTGAACACCCAGAGAGATATGTCACTCAGAAAATAAATAAATAAGAGCTTGTGTTTTGATCAGGCTTTTCCAAATAGCATGTGAGAAGCTCCTTCTAATGTTTCTCAAAACCTCATGCTGAATGAAAAGTGGCATGCACAGCGCTTAGAGGGCCATCAAACAGCTACTCCTCAAAGTCATAATAACAAGAGGGTTGTCAAAACAAGTGAGGCTGATATTTGCCCATGGTAATGAGCTCACTGCTTGCATGCAAAATTAAGTTTTAATTTATTTTAAACCTCTTCTGTTTCATCTTGGTAATCCAAGGAAGCATGAAACAAAAAGGGAAGAGAGAGAAAAGTATGAGAAAACTTTCAAAATGCCCTTCATGTTTACATGCTGATGTAGACTTACTTCTGCGCTCAGAGAGAGCTCATTTCTATGTAGTATGAACATATTTAAAAGTAAAATTAGTTACAACTAAGAGTGTGAGAATAAAGATGAACAAAATTAATTATAAAACTTCCTTTCTCTCAAGTCAGTATTGAGGGATTCTAAGCAAGCTCCAATCTATAGACTATGTTTCATAGCTTTAAAGTGTAAACAAACTACTTTAGCTTGCAGCTCCCAAATAACACTTACTAGAAAAAGGCACAGCTGTGTAACAGTGAAGTATTTCTCAAATATCAGTTCATCATTAAAATAGAGCAGTGCTTAGCTTTAAAAAAGAATTACGTAGAACTTGTATGTTACTTCTTAGTCTAAATTTAGAAAACACTACAGGAAAGAGCAATTTAATAAGTAATGGAATTAATCTTTTCAGAGGTTAAGTAAGGTAATATAATTCTTCTGATACCAGTGCTATAAAATTGAGGAGAAACTTACTATGGGAAATTCTCTAGGTAATTTCCTGCAGTAATTTCCAAGGAATCTAGCTCATTCCCTGTATTTCAAATAGGAAACACACAAAGCATTTAACACCGTAAGTCACTAGTAGCAAAGATCAACCACACTTTTCTTGCTAACCCTTTTGCCTCTTTCCCTTCTTTTAATGGGAATCAGAACCACAGCTTTAGGCACTTAAGAGAAACTGTATGAGTCACAAAATCACAGAATATGCCAAGTTGGTAGGGACCCACAAGGATTATCAAGTCCAGCTCTTAACACTGCACAGGACCATCCCCAAGAGTCACAGCATGTGTCTGACAGCATCGTCCAAAAGCTTTTTGAACTCTATCAGGCTTGGAGCTGTGATTACTTCCCTGGGCAGCCTGCTCCAGCCCCCAACCACCCTCTGGGTGAACATCCTTTTCTAATATCCAAACTAATATCCTCACACAACTTCAGGCCATTTCCTCGGGTCCTGTCACTGATCACAGACAAGAGATCAGTGTCTTCCCCTCATGAGGAAGTTGTAGACTGCAATGAGGTCTCCCCTCAGTCTCCTCTTCTCCAGGCTGAACAGACCAAATGATCTCAGCAGTTCCTCCTACAGCTTCTTCTCAAGGCCCTACACCATCTTCATTCCCCTCCTTTGAACTCTCTCTAGTAGCTTAATATCTTTCTTGTATAGTGGTGCCCAGAACTGTAGACAATATTAAAAGTGAGGCCTCACCAGTGCAGAGCGGAGCAGAACAATGCCCTCCCTCCCTCGACTGCCTGGAGATGCTTTGCCTGATGACCCCCAGGACACTGTTGGCCCTCCTGGTTGCCAAGTAAGAGTGTTCTGCTTGCCATTGGTAAACTACATCAGATCTTTTCTGCAGTCTTTGTTGTGGAGACTTATCTGAGAGAAGGTAAGCAAAACAAGTATTTTCATTTAAACACACTCTTCAGCCAAGCTTTTTAAGGTAGGAGAACATATTTTCTTTGCTGTGATCAGCTAAGCTGCTAAAATTACACACAACCACACAAGTCAACTCAGCTATTTCGAAGGACAATTTCATTACTGTTTTTTCTTTTTTATATACTTATTTTGCTAAAAACAGAGCTTTACAAAATTGGTTCTTACAAATTCTCACCTTCGAAACTAAGAACTGAGTATATTCTGAACATTTATTTTACACTCAAAAACTGCATCGTGAATTGCTGAAAGGGGCATATACAATTTAACTTCAATATTTATTCAAAAGTAGAATATCCTCTTCTTTAAGTGATATTAAAGCACAGTTTAGGTAAACAGTACTAAAACCAAGTTAATGGACTCTTCCTAATGTTTTATTTCAACTGTTTTCTGTTTTACACCTCCTAGTGATCAAAAGGAAGTTTCACAGCTTTTGTGCTGAACCATTTGATTGTGTTTAACCTTAAACACTTAAATTCAGTAAAATGTGGTCTCTAGAGGTGACTGCAATCAATCTTAGTTTTGACAATTAAATGGAAGGCAGCAACAGAAAATAATAGGAATAAAGAGGAAGAATATGGTACTAGAAGGTGCTGCCAGAAAGGATGACATTAAATAAATGATTATACAAGTTCAGTTCACCTGGGCCTGGATCAAAACCAAAACGCACTGGTGTATGACTCAACACTTTGCCAAATGAGAACAGACACCAGACTCCAGCATCAAATGTTTCAGTGCAAAGGGCAGAAACCTGACAGTAGCCAAATATATTTTTAAAAAATTATTTTAATAATTTCTAATTTGGTTATTTATTGTGCAATGATGCTGTGGATTAATTTTGCAAAACTGAGTCATTTAACTAATAAGAATTTAAATAAAATTTCATCAATTAATGTTTAAGATTCCTACAGGTTTTAACGGTGTTCATCTCTTAATCTTACCACTTCACAGAGCTACTGGAAGATATTAAAAATAAAACTTAAAAGACAATTGCAATTAATGATATAGAACTTTCTCATAGAAACAAACTTCAATAATAACCTAGTCCAAAACTCTAGTGTAACAACTTCATTCATTTTCTATAGGGTTTTTTTACTGAAGACACAATTAAGTGATAGTCTTCTGGTTGTAATGAGAATCTGATCAACATTAATTAAAAATGCTTGCAAAGTACTTGTCTGAACCGTAGGTAGTTCCTATCTCATCTAACTTTAGGAGATGAAAAATTAGCTCCTTAATTTAAGCCTGTTACCTTTGATCCCTGTATGTAAACGCAGAGGCACGGGTGACAGAAGGGAATTGCTCCATTCTAAGAGAACCGTATTTAGTTGTAGGTTATGGCATCAAAACTCAGGTGACAGCAGGTAAACTGGATGCCCAAGCACCCCTTATACAGGATCATTATGGTCCTATTATCTGCAACCTTAAAGGCATTTTACAAGATCATTTGTAAGACCCCCAAGTCTCGAGCTATGAGCTCACCAAGGGAGTTAGGCTTTAAAAATATACAAGACTCCAACAGTGTTTGCCCTCTGGATTATTAGGAGCCTTCAGTTCTTTTAACACACTAAGAGAGAGCACAAAGGAGAAAAAGCTGCACATGTTTTCTCAGAGTATGCTTTTACTGGTAAATTTCATTAAAAATAAGAGTACTTGGCAAAACTTCAAAGCATAACATACAACAAAAAAAAAAAAGCATTCCACAAAGTGCTGACTTAGCACATGCTAACCCATATAACTTAGCAAAATCCAACTCATCTGATATCCAGCTACCCAAAATATTAAGAAAGAAGACTAGAAGAAGTAAAGAAAGGGAGAGAAAAGGAGAAATATAGCTGCCATTCCTAGATCCAACATAGGTCCAGATACAGGAGTCCAGGAGACGGAAGGTTTGAACACATGGAGACCACGTCTTTGTTTTTATTGCTTTGGCCCTCTGTGGCTGTCTCTCCTAGGTGGAACTCCCGGCCCACAGGCCACCGTGGGGCTCCGGGGTGGGGTTAGGGTGGTGCTCCCACTGTGTCAGCCCATCAGAGGTTGGGTCAGGGGCCCCAGGGGCCGTAGTGTGAGTGTGTTCCCGGGCTGTCTTTGACTGACAGCTGCTCTGCAGTTGGCTGGTGAGGCTGAAGGGGCTGGCACGTGGGACAAGGCATGATCTCACCTCCATGAAATTCCATCTGTCCCTCCCTAAACACACACACCTGATTTGGTCTGAGCCAATAATTAATAAAATAATCCAGTGTCTCACACCATTGTATAAAAAAGTCTCTTGTTAAATTCTGTTTAGATGCCCAATTTTACCTCTGTCTTCTAATGAAGAAGGAAAATTTAAAACACTTTCTTTAAAAAGCTGTTTAGTCTGATCTGGATGTGGAAGTCCTATTACTAATTAATCATAGCCTTGTAGTTATTTCATAGCCTTGTAGATATTGTGTCACACTGTTCCAGAGAAAAATGAAAATGGGTTTGTGCCATCATTTCTTTTCAATTCAGCTCCACCTCTGGACTCCCTGTTTTCATAGTGCTTAGCTTGAAGATTACTAGAATAACTCTGCAGTATTTTTATGCTTAATCACTAAATACATACTTGACACCTGAACTCTTTGAACTCTATTTTATTTGAAAGTAAAAGAGCTGCACATGAATAGACATATCGTGCCATGAATAATTAAAATGCATCTTTAAAACTATTTCTCTTGCAGACACATCCATTCCCACTTCCACTGCAAGCTAGTGTGATTTAGTGTAAGATCAATTGAACCACTGCTCTGCCTTCATGTCGCATGGATTTAGTGGAATAGGTAAAGTATGCTCTCACCTCAGCAATTTACAAGAATTTTTTCCGCCATGAATTATTCTGGTGAGTTCTTTTTTTTTCTCATAAATGTTTCTGGCTCCTGAAACCACGTAACAGCATCCCCATTAGCTGAAAGTTTATTCTCCATATAACATCTCTGAGATATCCAACAAATTCTTGGCCATCGGGTCCTTGTGCCATGCCACTTTCAACCTAAGTAAAAAAATGCTCTGTAGCAAAATACTTTGGAATGGATTTGCTCTGACAGTCATTAACTGTACATCTGGTCAAAACACTTTCCACACGTTCACTGTTGGAAAAGAAGTATGCAAAACTATAACCCATGACTCGATGGAATATTAATATAATGTCTCAGTTATTCATTGCCATTTAAAAATGTCCATGTGGGTTTGTCAGTACAGTTTTTGAAATGTAAGAAATTAATATCCTTACTTTGTCTTAATTTGTGGACAGATGGTGTGAAGAGGGCCAAGTGATCCACAGTGCTGTCCCTCAGCTTGTCAAGACTTATTTACAGTACAGGAACCATTCTCTGATGGCTGATTATCTGCTTCATTTAGTGAAAGTGAAATTAACCTCTGGTTTCTGTGCTGGTGACTCAGCAGGTAGTGCACCAATAACGCAAAAAGTAGTACCAGAAAGACGCTGGTCTTCAACCCTAACAAGGCCCATTAAAGAGTCAAATTGCTTTATTAGACCCAGGAGATAGAAGCAATCATTTCAGTCTACTAACTGGAAATAATAAAGTCAGGGGAAAAAAAAGAGATGAAAATGGGTTTTCTTTCCATGCATGACCAAAAAAAATGCATTATTTCAGGTGATTAAAGAAAAACTCAACACCATAATTCTGTGATTAGGTTCATTGGAAGCAGATCTGTGCACTGAAACTGAAAAATCAGGAAAGATACAAAAGTTTACACAGTGTTTCAGCTCCTGTGGCTTATGTTTCTTGGGTTTTATCACATGGTGCAGAATATTATGCACAGTGTATGTCCGACAGGAGTAATCTTAGTTAAACAGCTTGATGTTAAGGACACCTGATGTATGATTCTTTATATTGGATAATAATATGACAGTAGTAATAATCCACCTGGAAATGCACATTAAATGCTTTCAAAAATGTAACCTCTTTTGAATGATTCTTCTAATGATAGCATTTATGAGCTCACAATGGAGAATCAGCACAGAGGAAAGCTAATGATGAGAAATATTAACCCTGTTTAATTGAATGTTCTGAGAAC
Organism: Chiroxiphia lanceolata; assembly: GCF_009829145.1. NCBI lineage: Eukaryota > Metazoa > Chordata > Aves > Passeriformes > Pipridae > Chiroxiphia > Chiroxiphia lanceolata. The sequence goes on from NC_045641.1 coordinate 32,837,409, forward strand.
TACCTTAATCTCAAGGGCTATCTGTCAATAAGAGGAAAGGACTGGCTATTTGAAATCAAATTTACATTATATTTCTGCAAAAAAAGCTTCTATGGTAGCTCCTTTTGCAATATATTGTGTTTCATCATGTGACACATTTACTTCATTTGAAAATATTCTCTGTAAGCAGCGTGATGTATCAGAGGTGTTAAAAAGAAAACAAGTTTCTTTTTCCTATGCTGAACATGCACAAAGTTCTTCAAGTGAAAAAGTATTGATTACCCATGGGTAGTTTCTGAGAGCAAGTATCAAGCAAGAACATGCATCAAGCATGATACCCACTCATGTTCAGAAAAGCAAGTGCTGGGATAAACACCAGAAGAGAAATTAAACAGTGTTTAAAGATTTTCCTGAAATATTAAAAAATACATGGGGAGAAAACTGAGGAATTCTTGTTATGGAAATAGCTTGCTGGTGTTTGTTCAAAAGCATTAACTCATTCTACATACGTCTTTTTAATCCCTCTTGGTCCTTGAAAGCACAAGTATTTTCACTACTTCAGATTATTTTCTAAAGGAAAAGTTAATATTTTTTATTACACATTTGACTCTGCCTGCATGTTAAATTCCCTGTAATTTGTTCCTGGACAGATTGTGCTTTATTTCATTCTGCCAAACAAATGTCACAGAGCAAGGCTTGGGACAGTTAAACTAAGATAGTTCTCAATGTTTCTATACAGTAAAGCATTACTGAAAGCTGGAATCACCTTTCAGAACATTAACTGTTGCAAGGAAAACTAAAGGTGAAAAGCACATGCTTCTTCTTGATGCCAGGATGCTTTCCATCTTTTTCCCCTTCTCCTCAGAGACTTCTTTCCAACTACAAAAAACCCCAAACCCTACAGAAGTCTTTCCCTGGTTGATTTGGTCAGAACTCCAGGATTGATCAGGGATATTTGCTGAGCAATGTTTTCAGCAGGTGCACAGGGATATGAAAATTTACCATGCCTTCAGAATATGGAATATTAGTGTGTCTTGTAAGTATTATTCAATTTCTTTGTACCCCAGAGAAACTGACCTGGTTTGAAAGACTCACCATAGATTCTAGAAAAGGATTGTCTACAACTTGGTATCCAGCTTATTCCTCTCCTTCCTTGTTCCCTTACTATGCAGGTTATTTTAACCATCTGTACAAACTACTGTCTCATACAACTCAGAGCAACAGCGTTGTTCACTTTATCAGGAGATCAAAGACTGTCAAAATGTGATTACAGGTCTGAGATCTGGGGGTAACTATGGGACTCTGCTGGACTCAGGAGAGCTCTGCATCTTGAGAAGAGTGGTTTTGGGAGGAATATTTTGACCACGTCTCATAATGGAAATCAAGTATATCATTCATGTTTTGTCGAGGAAAGACATGGTACATAACCATGTAGCCAAACTTCCTGGAAGTTGAAAACAGTCATATTACATTTAACTGGATCTCTAATATTCATCCCAATCCCCACATTTCTGTCATGTCATCTTACCATGTCATCTTCCTTTGTTACATTCTTTAGCATTCCTCCACCTAAAGTTTATCATAACCTGCCTTTTGACAACTGAAGAGATGATAACTTCCATGAAAGTGCATATCTCACGTGCCATGCGATGCCAACCATTCCCCCCTGAGATATCTCCATCTTGACACAGTCCTTCCCAATTAACAGATCACTTTTTCCAAACTCTTCTTTGGCAGTTTCGTATCTGTCCAACTATTACCCCTTTCTCTCTTTTTCTAGACAAATCAGTCCTCTCTTACTTGCCATACTGTCAGATTTCTTCTCAGTCAGATTTTCTGTTGAGTTGCTTACACTGTTCATATTTCAGAACTTCATTAACCCTTCCTCCATAGGATTCAGTCCTGGGATCATCTTCCCTGATGCTAACTGCTACATTTGATCATATTTATCTGTTATAGCAGTGTATAAGGAATACAAAATATCGAATAATGCATTGGACTGTGACAAAGACAGTGGGCAGCATTTTCCAGGTTGCAAACAGATTCAAGTCACATCCTGAAAGTTACATACAAATCTCCTGCTATCAGGAAGACTGCAGATTCCTTGCTGCCTTTGAACTTCATGTTCCTTCCAGCTAAGAGCAGGAAAGAAATTAAGTCTCGATAATGATTACACATCAGCTTTTTATGGGAGCCCCAAGAGGAAAATCTGTCATTTCACTTCAACATTTACTGTAGCAATATTCACAACGTGTCCCTATGCCACTAGCTCAGAGCACTGGATATATGCATAACTTCACCAAATATGTGAACAAGAGTGATCCTCATTCACTGCCACTTCTTTAAGGACTATATTCTGTCATTGCTCAATCTAACATCAGTTTTGCCAGATATTCAGATTGAACTACACTTTTACCCCAGCATGAGAAAAGTTTGTTCCTAAACTTCTCAGTTTCCTAATGAAAAAATTATTTTCTACAGTGCTGAATTTTTAACCTCGTAAAAACTGATGAAAAGAACCCAGTGCAACTCAATAAATTCCTATAATAGTCTATATCACATATACTGATGCAGTTTGTCTGAATTTCAACTAAAACAAACTTGTTTTGTGAAGTTTCCATAAAACTTTTTTTCTACTATTCCAGAAGACTGATGATTTTCTCCTGCAATTTTTTGTATTTTTATTTTTTTAGAAATACATGATATCTGAAAGGATAAATAGTATGTGATCCTGTCTCCTGGAATCTCTTGCAGCAAGAAACTTATTTAAAATACTTAATATTCATTGTTTGTCAGAGCAAACTTGCTTTACTATAATTAGCTCAGTTTTTTGGAGTGGTGTCTCAGGAAGGTTTTTAAGGTCACAAGAAGCCATTCCTTCCAGGAACTGGTTATACATAGAATTTCATAATCCCTCAGACCAACACAGTTCTTCAAGCTGTATCGAATGCCATGATGAAGAAATTGAATGCTTTTCACAGAATTTTCCATGCAGAACTTTCTGTGCAGGAAACAATACAAGTGACGAATGTCGTGCCAGACATGGTCTCAGACAAAAAATAGAATTTTGCTTCTGATCATGTATTTAATATCTTGCTAAGCTCCAGACAATGTACAGTCCATAAGTATACAGCACGCACCTGAATCTTCCAAAAGATTTCTCCATCAAATACTCTTTTGTTTTATTTATTTATTAACATTTCATCAATCATAAATTGCAAAATTTCTTTGCAATATGACATAAGACAGTTGCTGCAATAACACCTTCCAGACCATCTAAAAGCAATAGCTCAGAAATGTGGATTGTCAATTTTTTCAGTCACAAATTTTTTGAGACCAAGAGTCAGTCTCCCAATATTTAGTACTTAACTGAAATACACTGCTTAATCTTTAGTCTTTTAACTCTTCCAATAGTTACTAATTACATTGGCTGTCTTAGAAGTCATTGTGACTTAGCAGCTTTGTTTTATTTAAAAAAACTTATAGAATTGAAGAGCCAGGAACAATACATAGTATCACTTATGAAGATGAAGAAAATATGCAATAGTGTATTGATTGGGTTGTTCTCTTATGTAAAATTAATTAAATTCCTGCATTTTAAAATTAATCCATCTTAAAATAAGTTTTTTTCAAACTAGGTGGTGAGCAGCATGTCAGGCTGTGGGGAAATCAAAGTTTTCAGTTGAAGAGCAGGACAGCAGAACTAAAACAGATTCACACTTTTAAAATAAAGTGCAAACATGTCAAGTCCAAAGACCTAGAGCATCTAAGATATATAGGAGGAATATTGTCCACATTTAGAAAGAGAGGAGAAATGAGCTTTTTAATGGGAAAACTATTTAATAGTAAATACAATAAATTATGAGGGAGGAGGGAGGAAGAAACCCAAATCCTATATAGCTTCCCATCCAGCTCATTTGCCTGTAGGGCTACAGAGTCAAAAATTGCTATATTTCTCCTGGAGTCATGGCTTTGTATATCACTGTGCCCAGTTTACAGGAAGGATGGTGTATGTTCTGGCAATCAAAAAGGTTGTGGAGTTATCAAAGGTAGGCAACATTTAGCCCCATTGAGAAGTAGAAACCTGGAAAACTTCTTCCTAGCAAGAACTCAGCACATCAAGCAATTAACCACAGCTCGAGCTCCCCAAGCTTTCAGGTAGGTTTTGAGAATGAATGGGGTCTAATACCTGAGCATTAAGTGTCCTTAGGAAGCAAACATATGCCTAAGGACTAGAAAGATGGTTTCCAAAATGAAAGCAGTGTGTAGGTCACAAGCAGGAGCAGAAATAAAGAAAATAAGCATGAAATTTTTGAATGAAATCCCAGCTATGCACAATGTCAAGGGTGAATTTTCCTGGAGAGTTCCTGAGCATTAATTCCTAAATGATGCCTTCACCAGCTTTTAGATCATTACATTTTGATTCTTACACTCATTCCTTTTACATACACTTTCCCTGTCTCCAGTACGTTTTGTACAGATTTTGCAATGTTAACTGTACATTCCTTCTGTTCTGGGTCTTCCCTGTTGTATGCCCAAACAAGAACAGGGCATAATTTTTGCATTTTCAGCACTTTCTCTTCACTGAAAGAGTTCAGTTGACAGTGACTGAACTGTCATGCATAAGAGAAATGTTGCAGTTCAGATTGACATTCCCAGTCCACTCACACCACTATAGTGACAAGTGCACAAGCCATTTATGCTCTCTCAATCATTACTCCCAATGCACACCAGCATGAATATTAGCAATTTTTTTTCAAAATTGAATTTGCCACAGTTCAGATTCAGTAAAAACAACAAGGGTATAAATAATTATCATTGGATGTTTTCTGCATAACTTTGCTCAATAACATAGTTCAAATGGTGATCAGGTGACTTTTTCTAGTTCAAGAATCTTATATCTATGGATTAAGCAGTTATATTTGCTTTTTAACATGCAACTTCCAAGCAAAAAAGATGCTAAGAATGCTACAAAATGGACAGCTGCTTTCCCCTTTCAGGCTTTCAGTAACAAAGCACACACTGCACAGCATGGCTTTATTTTGTGCAGTTTATGCCACACAAGCTCTATCTCAAAATATTTTATTGATGGGAATGATGTTAGTAAGCAGACAGGATGTGCTCTCAGAGAAACTGTGGGGTAGTCACGTTTGTTCAAAAAGGATTGAGAATTGCCAACTTAAAAGAAAAGGAATAAGACCAGGTAAGAAAAATGATTGTAGATATCACTTGGGTGTGTCTAAGTGCTTAAGTAACGACATGGCAGCAAGCCTGATGAGAAGGGAGTTACTTTGGTGGTGACTTAGTCAAAGTAAGAAGCTAAGTTCCAAGGGATAAGAGCCTGTTTGAGAGCTTGACCCTATTTGGAATCTTTGTCCTTTTTACAAGGGAGGTAAGGGGGCCTGAAGAGCTGGCCTTAGATGTATAAACTACAGGTTCCACTGAATATGGCAAACAGTGGATAACAATGTGTATTAGTGTCTATGACTGTATGATTCCTAAATTATGATCTAATAGGAAACATTCTGTTCTCTTAACTTTTTTAATTTGCATCAGTAGAGGTAAATAAAATGTGGGTTTTATATGTAAAACAACGAGAAGAAAAGGTTCTGCTGAGTTCTGCTGACACTGGTGTATGTGGGATAGATGCAGCAAAACAGAAAATGGCAAATGTGGCTTAGCTCAGTACATTATGGAGATACAATTATTGGAACAGCTAAGAAAAATGAAGTCAAAGTCAAATCAATGTATCTCTGTCTTACTGTTATGATTCACTTACACCTGTCAGATAAAAAGAACTACTTCAGAAGAAAAATCAACAAAGCTCAGACCTTTTAAAACACAAAAGAATGACATCTGAATTCTTACAAAATATGAAAATGTGGCTAGAAAGCTGTAATATGCTGAAAGATGAGCAATAATGACTGTCTGATGATGACAACCTTAATCCAGACTGAGAGATGGTATTTTGGGAGGTATGAAACACCAAGTCCCATTGAAATCATCAGGACCTGTGCCTGTTCCTGTGATGAATGAGAATATTTCTACTGTTACTAAAATATCAGATTAGGTGCTCATGTATCAAAATCAAATTTTGCCCCACTAAAGTCTGCAAAACAAATTCACACTCAGCACTTTTTCCCTGGGTTTTTGATGTTTCTGCCCACTGAGATAAGAAACAGAAAGACCAAAATTCTTTTAAAATACAGGTCTAACCAGGGGAAAAAAAAAAGACAAAGTGAAAATAAAAGGCTGGAAAAAATCATACAAAATTGATACTCAACAGACTACGATTTTACAGCTCAAGACTTCAGGAAATATCTTAGTACATACTAGAATTGACAGAGTTTTTAACCTAACAAATATTGAAAAATTTTTTTAACCCAGTATTATAGTGTCAGTGTTAAACTACAGAAAAGAGACAGGAACTCAAAGGAGCTGGCTACCAGCAGGGTATATTTCACATTATAATTTGCAGGATGTAGTCATAAAATCATTTGAAAAGTACATTTATGTGCACTGCTATTAATTCATATAAATTTTATTATAAATCTGAAAAGGAGGGAGAATGAATTGAACAATAAATTTTCTGTACCTCCACAGTTCTATAAAAACTGTAACGAGATGTAGAAAAACTTTACTGAATGTACCTAAACTGTGGTCAAATATTAACCCTTATGTAATCCTGCTCCCATTCAGCCTTGAATCCTCTGTATGATTAAAAAAATAAAATTAGCTTAAAAAAATAAAATCAATATCAATTATGATGATAAAGAAGGCAAAAAGTTCTTCAAATAGATTGTCATTGCATCAAAAGTAAGCAGCTACGTATTTATGTCAGTGAGTGTATAACAGCAAATTGCTCTTCTTTCCTAAACCAGTTAGGAAAATCTATACACCCCTTCCCATTTCACTCTGACATAAATTAGCCGAGTATCCACTGAAACAAATAAATCAAGTCACACAAAAACTGCATATACAACCTCTGTATTATTAAAAATATGATGATAAGGTGGATAAATGCTACAGCATTAACTTGGTAAAGTTAACTGCATATGAATGTAAATGACATTTTCATCTGGTTCCTGAACATATTTAAAACTATGGATATGCCATTAGCAGCAATAATTTCTTTTTTTCTTTAACTTCCTACTGTTGCTCAGAATGTGTGATACTTTAGCATCACAGATGGTATTTAACTGCAGCTCTAGAGACGTACCGTAACTTCATAAACTACATCGACAAATAGACCCACCTTTTTATATTAGACTAGAATAAATGTATATATTTTACAATTTTTTTTTTACTGATAATTTTCCTTAAGCATCTACATATCCATTAAGATAAAGGTTGAAAACCAATTAAATACAATGTAACCAATAGCTTTGAGATCCCAGGGAGAAATCTTCCTTTTTCTTCTATGTCTACTAGAAACCAGACTTTCAAATGCTGGAGATGATTATAACATGAAACATAACTATTCATGATTATAACACTGCCTACTCTCACAAATCCATTCCAAGCTCCACAACATTTGGTAAACTCCCTGTTTCAAGTGTACATATGAAAATTTTAGCTTCGTTTAGAAAAAGAGAATGAGAGAGACTAGGCATGTCATCTTCACAGTTTCGGGGAACAGCATGAAAACTAAATCCTGGAAAAATAAAGGCAAGTTAATAGTATTGTTCATTCACATTGCACACCTGGAAGAACCTAACTTGCTCATCCTTAGCCTTAATGATATTGTTATGAATAATCAAATTGATGTACCAAGCCTCACTAATAGGAGACAGATTTACAGGAATATACTACAAAGCAGAACTGGAATATAGAATTAGAAACTGTGAAAGTAGTTTACAAATCAGAATGAAATGCAGTTCATCCTCCTTCTGCTTTCTAAATAAGATCAAAACTGTTGAATTGCATCTTTTCGTATCAGAAACCAAGGTCTGCATGTAAACCAAAAAACTAAACACTCCCAGGAACAGTCACACATTGTTGTGGAAGAGTCATTTTCATTGTTAATAAACTCTAAATAACAACAACAACAAAAAAATGATTATGTAAAAACTGTCTATTGTGAGTAGTTCTTGAAATGTCTAAAGTCCCACACAATGCCCAGAATCATTTGGGAGAGTGCCTGACATCAGGAGCAGGCTAGCAATCATTCTCACAGCTCAGCAGCACAGATGACTGCACTCTACTAGACATTGCTTAATCTGCTAAAATAGCCCCGAGGAAGGAGCCCAGCAGAGTGCTTCTTTCGTTACTGCATAACTTTGAGCTTCTGCCTAACAAGAAAAACAGCTACAGCTTTTTCATTGACATTATGTTTGCCTACAGACAGTCCAATTTTTACCAGTCTTATTTTCAATATGAAACACTGTTAAGGGACAAATAGCAGAGCTGCTTCAACAGTGCAGCTTTACCGGTAGGCAGAATTATCAATTGGAAATACGTGTTCCAAGTTCCCTACTGCTGATGCTTTGAAACTGTGATAGTTGTAAAATGTCCTTCTGTACTCCAGGGCTACCGCACAAGGGATGTCCCACGGGGGCACAAAGGGTGGGAGTAAACTGTAGGTGAGTTCAGGTTTCACTGATTTGTATGCATCAGACACTGAGATGCTGCAACTCTGAACACACAAAATACTCCTAATGCAGCTGAGGTCTCCCACTACAGTAGCATTTGAGCATTCCACTTTAATAGAATTTTTTTCACAATATTTTTACTTTCTTTCTGGGAAACTGGAAGATCTTAAAATGAAGGTGGTTTTCAAAAGCTAGCTTGCCTAGGGCAACACCAAAATTTCAACTCAAAGCTCAAAACCATCATATATTCTTTAAATATTGTTTTCTCCACATAATAATTGCCCACTTCCTGCCCACCAAGAACATACTGATACCTGTACAAATACATACACATACATACAAAAATTTTCCTTTGTTCCAAATAACAAAAGAAGATTTTTTTTTTCCATAAATAATGTCTTGATGGAAGTGGTTGTCAGGCATTGGAACAAGTCCTCTCCTCTTCCCTCCCCTCCCCTCCTCTCCTCTTTTCTCCCCTCCCCTCCCTTCTCCTTCCCTCCTCTCCCCTCTCCTCCCCTCCCCTCAATATCACCTAATCCACTTCCCTGAGCCAGGTTATGGTTAAGTTCCTCCATGTAATGAAGAAATTTTTTATCAGAATGCTGTTACTTGGCATTGCAAAGATGGATAAGGGAAAATATGAATGTGAGCTTTGCTCTTGTAACAGATTGAGTAGTTCAGTACAGAGAATTACAACTGACCTGAGACTTCAGTTTTTATTTTTGATATACAAAGATGATATATATTATACAATAGAAATGAAAAAAGCAGTTATCATCAGCTTGTAACATTTTCCTTGCTGATCTCTTTGCTGTTTTTCTTCTTTTTTTAGCCAGCAATCAGTTGTCCAGCAGGTCTACTGTTACTCTGCTCACTGGAGTTTGTATTGCAAGAAACAGGAGCAATTGCAAAGTCTAACCCTGAAAAACATAACTAAATGCCTGCTACAGTGTGGAAATACTAAAGCTAATAGTATATGTTTACCTGTGCTAATAGTATATGTTTACCTGTGCTAAAAAACATATAATAAATCAGAGTTTAAATATGCTGTAAATATGTGAATCACCTACATTCTAATTAAACAAAACACATTTATGTAGGAATACATACTTCAGTGGTGTTTCCAAATGAAACTTTAATGATGAAAGAAAGTGTAATTAAATAATTTTTATAAAAATATGGAAGACAGTTGCTTATGTTTCTTTTTTTCCCTGGGGTTAAAATAACTCAGACTCCATTTAAAAATGAAGATAACTGATGCACAGTGGGAGTCAGCCTAGGCATATAACTGCTGTTTCTGTGGAACCAAAAAATGCTAATGGAATTGGCAGTGAAAAGAGCAAGCTTTGAAACCTGAATCAAAAGATTATTTACATTCTTCATGCTTAGAAAGAGACCTTATTAACAGAGGGCAAAATTTACTTCTTGAAAAACACATATAATAATATCACAAAAGCAAGGGTTTGGCTTTTTGAAACAGGTATTTAACATATGTATTTCCACTCCTATATGTATTTCCATTCCTATATTTTTCTGTCATTTTGGAAGTCTGGTTCTGTTTAATTTTACCATCATCTGAATCCTTTGCTTGAAAAGAAGTTCAAGAAGAAGCATTTCTCCAGGTAGAAAAAAAAAAGAAAAAAACCCACAAACACACAAAACCAAATGCAGATCAACTGTATCTCTAGCACTCTAGCACCCTATGCAGTTTCACATAATACTGAGAAGGAAAAAAAATCAATTTTAAATTTGTTGCCCTACCTTTTAGCTCAAGAATGAAAATGTTGATTAAAGTTAAATTGTTTAGAAAAACTTTTACTATAAGTGTAAATCACATGTAAATACAGAAATTCCAAAGGACAACTGAAATCAGCTTCATATTCTTTCAATATCATACAAATAGTAACAATGCAGCCTGCAAACACACATATTTATTCAGTAGTCCTAAAATAAATGCATTATGATCATGTTAGATAGATTACAGCTAGAAAGGAAAAGTCATTCCCTAAAATGCTTAAAAATATCTATTTAATTTACAAACCCCGCAAGGGTATCCCCACAGTCAGTTTTAGCTGGCAAGACTGGTCTCTTCAGAGTCCTTTATTTACTGGGGAAGGAAAGACACATTCAGAGAGTGATTCAAAACTTCTAAAATTAGGCTTCAACTTTGAATTTCTCTGGAAAAGCAAATTTTTCTCCATTAACTAATAAAGAGTCTTGTAACTCTGTATGTTTTAGCAGGCATTGTCCACGTCCCAACAAGACAGTCATTTAAGGGTTATTCTCCAAATTGTTTAAGGGCATTAGTGACACATATCATTCTACCTGACAGTAGGTACTGTAGAAAGTGCCCCTCTACTATTATAAAAATTTAAGCTCTGAGAGAGGTAAAGAACCAAACCCCTGAGAAGTCCCACATGGAACTGCTAGGATTACTGACTGATTTAAGAAGTCACTATGCAGATTTCCAGTAAAATAACTGATCGAATAAATAAGTATGGAAATATGACCTACTTGAAGGCCATCACTTCCTCAATAACAAAATCTTTTGGCTGAGGAAAATTTGTGATGTTTCACTATAAAAATTTACTCATAAAGAAAAAAGTGAGAAGGATGCTTAACATCCTTTCCAATCTTTTACTGAAGAGAGAGATTTAGACAAATGACTTTGCTTGCTCTCCCAAGCTCCTGACCTTCAATCTTCTCCCTTGTTTGTCCTAAGACTACATATTCAAACTTCGCTTCTTCCAAGAATTAGAGCTTCCTCTGCAAGTCTGCAAACTAAAAATTCCCTTGCTGATTCAGAGGCAAACAGAAAGAGGGTATCCAAACTAGAAAAAAAAGTAATTAAAAAAAGAATAGAAGCAGCAGCAAAAACTACCTGTATTTTCTGGCTTTCTTTTTTCTGGCTTATTAAATAAATATTTTTCCGTCATTGAAGTAAAAAATATTTTTAAAATCTAGCATGTCTAAGGATAATCCACAACCAGAAGTGTACTTGTCTGCAGGGAGCTAGCTTCAAGAGCAATATCAATCACCTAAAATTATATCATTTTAGTTGCAATAAGCTCTTGGAAAGGTCTGAGAGTTGTCTTGCTGCACAAATACACTTCACATCAGGAAAACATCAAGCGTAGATAAAATAGAAGCTGCAAGCATCTGTACCTTACAGACATTGGGGATAGCTTTAAAATATTTCAGATAAGATGAGCATCAGAAGCAAGATTCTCCTATTAGTATTCCTAGCAGCATTCCCAGTCCAAGAATGCTCACACTCCTCATGCTACAAAACTGGAACATCTGCAGTTTATTCTGCAGCATAGCATTCTAATAAATGGACCTGAATAAGTCCTCCTAGGGCTACACTAATTTCCATGACTGCGAGCAAATTAAGTGAAAATTGTTGTGAATGTAGGGCAATCATCTGAGCTGGTTATGTTTTGAAAATAGTTTTGGTAGTAAAAAAGAGAAGCTGTGAAGAAGCATCCCTTGTTTAAGAGAATACTGTTAAGACTACTTCTGAAATTGTAGGTGGCGTCAAATGGCCTATTTTGCTACTTTTCTAAAAGAAAACCTTGGTTGAAATAATAAAGCAGGAACAATGTCAAAATAGCAATACTGCAAAGAGCTAAATAGGACTAGATACTGAGCTTTTGCTGTAGCCCCACAAGGACAAATTGCAATCCATGAACTCCTTCAAACAAAGGAACTCACTGGTCCTAAGAAACATCACATGTAACGTGCAGGAGGAAACAAAGCAGAGTTGGGATACTGACACACTTACTCCTTTAAGCCACAGAACAAGAAACTTACTTTATATAAGTATTCCTGTGATAGTAATCACCACACACCTGTTTCTAAACATTTTGTGCCAGAGTACACTGAAAAACAGGGAAGCTTGGTATGGCCAGGCTATTACAGGTTTATAGTCATCTGCCTCAGATACAATGAGACTAGCTTAGGCTTTAATTTAGGTGCAGATTTTCTCATTCTTTAGCTTTGGTGGTGGATTCAGTCTTCCCAAGAGCATCTCACTTTCCAGAAGCAATGGAGACACTGTAGTGAATCCCATTCACCCACCTTTCTGTGACTAACCTAAACCAACCATTCAGGTACTCCTTACAGTCAGGGAGAGGGGGAGGGAGATGCAATTCATGAAAGCCCTTGTCCCTCCCAAACTGTCTGTAATGTAACCAGAAATTAATTGCCTCTGGGGGGATTAATTATATAGCCCTTGACTATAGAGAGAATCTGGCTTTCTCCCTGAGCAGAAATGATTCTGAAGGATAGCAGGCTCATAGAGGCCAAAATATAGCTTGGACATAATCTTCACACTCCTTTTTTTTAATAGCTATGTAAAGCAGCCCAGTATACTAAACCATAAGAAGATATCTTTGTTAGGGCTTGCCAATAGCAGAAAATGCCCATCACTGACTTTCTATCTAATAATTTATTCTTCATATTCCCAAGGGAGGATTGTTATATTCCTTAAGGTAAAGCAATAACAAGAGGACAATAAATAATTACACAAGTCATAGAAAGATTAGCAGCTACCAGTCAATAAAGAAGGTAGACGTTAACGCTTTGCTCTGCTGTATTTGAATTGTCTATGTAATCCATAGCTGCTGTAGTTATATGGATACGTAAAATAAGAAAAGATGACAAAATTGACAACAATGAGACATTAGTAATCCAATTCCATGTATCTGATGGGCCTTTAAAAGTTTCAGTCAAGAAAAGAGGAACAACTGTTTAGCTATATGAACATTAACAACTTCAAAGCATAGAAGGTTTCTATTGTTGTCATGTGGAAGAAAAGACATTGAGAGGCAAACTGAGGTCCTGAGTTTGTCATTCTACAGTTTTGCTTCAGTAGATGAGTATTCCCCAAAGTAGCCAAAATCTTTCCAGTCCATATCTTGGGGATTATCTTCATTATAAATATGATGATGCCCTATTTTTATCCTTAAAATATATGTTCCCTAGACCTCTTTCACTACATTAAACTTGACTAAATTCAGGAATATTCTCTATTGTCAGTGACAGCTTTTGATATTCTGGAGTAGTAAACTTGAAGTAGTTAATTCTTGGTTGCATTCTTGCTAATACAGCCCAGGATATGTGATCAGCCACCTTTGCTATTCCGGCTAAGACACTGCATATGAGAAAGGGGTTTGCCAGCTAACAGTAGGAGAAGAAAGTCAGTATGAACTTTTGTCAAGGTAGGAAAATAAGAGACTTTTCAAATATCAGATAGCTTTCTATAAATGTGTTGCTGTTTTGGATAGCTCTGACAGTTTTTTAGTGATCTGTACTGTCATTGATCCATAGGTTAGCTCATAGAAGTTCACCTAGAGCAATACTGTTCTGTGCAAAAAGATGAAGATCCTAGGAGCAGGTACACAATACTGCTCCATCAGTATTACTTTCGGCTGGTAGTACTTCAAAATGTCACAATGTATGCAGAATCAGTACAATTGTTTTCACGTGCAATGAAGAAACAATTCCTCAAGTCACAATAGTTTTTCCTTTATGATATGTATACAGGAAACTAAATGTGTGTCTAAAATACACCTGAGTGTATTTTCTTATTACTTCGCTAAACTACTCTGTGTTCACCTGAAAATAATATATAGAGAGACTTTCACGTAACAAAAATTAAAAAAAAAAAAGAAAAATCTTGAACTGCATGAGAAAATTCTGTAAGAATTAATCAATCATGTTTCTCCACAATCAGTATTCTTCCTAGAATAGCATCACCATCAGAAATACTTGGTGTCTGAGGAGGTACTAAATACTGAAGTACGATATAGCTTCAAGATACAGCCCTGTTATGTCTAGTAATAATTAATATTCATTATCTTCACTCATTCTGTAATCTTCAACCATCTTAGATTTAAAACCATCTTTAATTTTAATCAAAATCAATTTTAATTATATATTTTATTACAGAACAAGTTAAAAAAACCCCCTGAAATTAAAAGAATCTTAGGAGAAGTCCCAGCATAAAGACCTCTAAACTTTGCTGGAAGAGACTTAATCTACATTTTATAACCAAGTCTGCAAAGATGTTTATCAGAACCAGTGTTAGCCCAGCTAATTTTAATACAGTAAATTTGCAAGATATTTAATTTTAACACAAGAATGAAACCATCAGAGATATCAGTTTCACAAGTTCATTTTCATGAGGTACCTTGACCCAGGCAAATAAAAATCTGAAATACCTGGGCTCCAGGAATTAACATGGGATCCTTTGTTTGTAGTGTAATGTACATGTATTGATTAGAAAATAAAAACCTCTAAAACAGATTAATACTACCTTCTAAAAATCAGATATCCACTACCTCTTTCAAAAAATGTTTTTTAAGAGTTATGAGGTACATTGTGTTTAGTGACTAATGAATCAGTATATTATGGGTTGAAAAAAGTTATTCATCTGAAAAAAAATGAAAGGATAATAGTTTTCACAATGAATGAGCATTAATCAATTTTATAGGTCACCAGCATATTAAAATACAAAAGTTGAAATTAAACCAGTCATAGAATTAATGGCTGAATACCCCAAATAGCAACAGACAGGAGATCATTCAGTGTGTCCCATCTCTCTTCTCTCTGCTTAGGAAGATCTAATCAGCACACTGCTACTTCAGTTTACTGGTCATATTCTCATTTCATGTGACACTATGGAACAAAACCACAATTCTTTCCAAAACATTCAGACATGCCAATGATTGTTTGGTGCCTCTATTTCAAGGCATCCACAACACTTCAGTGCTTTAAGGGTGTTTACAGCACTGTCATTTTACAGGACCAACATGGGGTTTGTCCTTAACTTGGAGAGGAGGATAACAGAGAGACAGTAATATGCATTTTGATCACTGATCTTGTAAACTCTTTTACAGTTTGAAATTCTTTGTTTTGTTGTCAAACTTCTCTCAACTCTTCAATATAAATTGGTGGATTATGCTACAGCTCAACATTGTCATTTCAACCTGAGAAATGAAAGATAGGGAATAACAAGAAACTACATCAAAAAGTAGTTATTAAACATCTCAATAGAGAATGAGTCTATTAAAGAGTTCACTGAACTTTCTAAAAGTTGGTATCTCAGGTAGATATCACAAAAGAACTAGGGCATTAAAACACTTAATCATTAAAGTCAATAATATAGCTGAGTTACAATAAATTAGGCAGTGATATGCTTGTTTACAGAAGATGGAATTCAGATGATAGTTATTATTTCTGCAGAGAGCTGAGATATCTTGGGATGGGCATGTCAAAGTTGATTTGGGCTTTAATCCCGATTTTGCTGCAGTGACTAATGCAGACAACTGGTTTTTAAAGATTAGCTTGTTACAACTGCTGAAAGGCACTTGCTTCATGGATATTCTGTAATTCAGAAGCGAATTTCAAGTTGAGATCAGGCTTGGCACTCCTTAAAGGCCTAAAAGCAGCTCTCTTGGTAGGATTGATTGAACTAGGAGCATTGTCTTCCTATAGTGTTTCATCCACCTGATGGGAGACATTAGTCTTCCTTAGTTCCTGGCACATTCATCCCATCAATTATCTGGGGGGAGGAGGGGGAAGAGAAAAAAAAGAAAGGAAAAATCTATTTTTTTTCATTGTTATGAAGATTTAGTGATATGTCTTCACATTGGGTTACCATATTTCTGTCATTTCCTGCTATCTTTTCTAAGCACCATGCTGGTATCCATCATAACTAAATCTGTATTTATATTCACAAAAGGTAATTAAAAGAAAGTAATTGGGACAGGGCTTGTAGCATTTAAAAATGTACATATGCATATGTGCACACACACACACAAAACTATTTTAAGTATATAAATTTTCCGTCTTGAGTTTTTTATTTAGTTAGCTCAACAGATCACGGATATTTCAGATAACTTTTTCCTCTGAGCATAATCTATCAATTTTGGCATAATGAACTCCTGCAAAGGTCAAATTTAAAGGATAAATGCTGCAGGAAATGATGACTCTACAATAATCCTGTTATCCTCCTACAACTCTAATTTCATTTTATTGAGTAGAACAGTGTGAGGGTAAAAGGGTAACTACTTTCTCTCTGCTAACACCCATATACCCAAGTTCCCTGAGCATGGTATTACATTTAACCACTGCTGTAAATGTATTAGTAATAAAAGTCTATTACAAAAATTATTGCTTTCTCTTTTTTATTTGTTTGTGGATTTGGTTTTTTTTTACTTTGTGAATATCAGCAAAACATGCTGAAGTATTATTTAGTAAGCTCCTTTTTGGGGGTGAGGGGGCAGTGAACTAAGAGAGAAGTTTCCCCTGATAAAATACTGTAAATAGAAGGCAAACTGCATTGTGAACAACATTGGTTTTGTGGCTGTACCAAATATTCATACTACCAGTGGGTAAATGTTCTGTTAAATATCTGTGTATACAGGAAGGAAAAAAATTCCATATAACATATTTTAAAAAAGTGCTTGGCATCATCTTAAACCTGCTCTGCTTAAAACTTACAGAACCTTATTCCTGCAAACAGACTGATTTTTGTTTGTTGGTCTGTTTTAGGTTTTGTTTCTTTTTTTCATTTGGTAGTTCTATTAAATCATTAACTGCAACTATTCTCTGGTTTGCTTGTCCATGCTTTCTGTTCCAGCAATGCTAAAATAATTTCCTGGATAAATATGTAGCACACACAGGGCATCAGAAAGCCCTGTCTTTTCTAGAGTAAACAGGAGGAAAACAAGGCTTCGCTGTTCTCCTTCTAGATGAACCCTTTAGTCTTAGCACAACATAATTATGACAACAAATGCATTCAACTAGCTTACCATACTCAAGCCAATATGTGCATTACCTTATTCTGAGATTGGAGCCACAACTGAGCTGCTTAAGAAGCACTTCCCCTACTTTGCAGTTTTCTTCCCAAGCTATGCTTGTTATCAAAACACAATTTAACAGTTATCTCCATGTTGTGATACCTCCTCTCTCTACTGCCTGATGGTTAAATGTAACTCTACTTTTTATTTTTTCTATTATCCACTGGTGTGAGGAGCAGACTAGATAGAGTAATACAGCACTAGCTATTTGCTAGTATACAGGTAACCCGTCCTTGGAACACCTTTGACGTCCCGTAGTAAGCAAAGCAATCTAAATAGTTAAAAACAACACTGTGTGCAGTCATGTGAGCGTAGTCTTACCCGGAAAAAGTTGCTTTAAGAAAGTTCATTTGAACATCTGTATATAAGAAGCTTTAAGATTTATTTTTTTGTGTCTCCTGGGTGGCCAAACAAAATTTCAGGAGGTGTTGTGGAAGCCAAATACAGAATAGGCACAAACAGAAAGCGAATAAATTTGTTAAAATTATTAACATGTCCTTATAGACAAGTACACTTATTTTCACACTTCTAATCATACCAAATACATTGATACTTGGGTATTCTGTGTGCACTGCTACAATAAGTAATTTAGTCTATTGTCTAAAGTCTGATCAGAAAATTTAAGAATTTTTCAACAGTTCATTAGCAAGGAAAACTTAGGAAGTACTGGAGGTGTTCAACAGTGCTACTGAAGATGTACTCTCCTCCAGAATACTTTTCCCTGAAAAATGCCCCAGTAACCTAAAAACAAGATAGACCACAAAGGGGATAAAAGCAGTTTCGTTTCATTGTCTCAGCTTGTTCCAAAACATGTAAAGCCCCTAGGACCCATTTGAATGGCTGTGGCTATTAATTCTTACCTTTTATGTTTTCATTAACATGTCTTTTACAGCTTGTGGCAATTGGTTGATGAGTTTACCTGGAGACTGAAAATAGAGAAACTTGAAAATGTGAAAAATTTCAGTGACAAGGTAGGAATTCATGGTTTCTGATG
This sequence comes from Chiroxiphia lanceolata, assembly GCF_009829145.1. Taxonomy (NCBI): domain Eukaryota; kingdom Metazoa; phylum Chordata; class Aves; order Passeriformes; family Pipridae; genus Chiroxiphia; species Chiroxiphia lanceolata. The sequence goes on from NC_045641.1 coordinate 32,855,840, forward strand.
TAGTGAAATTAAATCCTTGCCCCTTTACATCCAGTGTGTCTGCATAGGCAACAGATTCACACACAGAGGCTGGAGTGATATTTGTTTAAAACTAGTTTTCATCCCTTCATAAACAACATAAATATCTACTTCCTATATCTCGCACACTTCTGACCTCATAAGAAGGTTGTACACACAAAAAAGGCTTACAATAATTTTAAACTAAAGTTTACCTCCAAGTCTTTAAAAAGGTCTTTCACTTACTGAGTCCTAACCAAGAGCTCCCAAGGGCAGAAGTAACAAACATGGTTTATTAATAGAGGAATGCAGACAGAACAATACCCCAGCTAGAGAAAAATTGTCAAATACAAAGCATATCTGCCATCAAAATCAGCTGCTAGTAAAGACAAAATTAGTTTTACAAAATTTTAGTCAGCTGTATCCTACCCCAAAAAACTCCACACTACAATCAACATTCGCATAATCTATAATGTGTACTAATTCAAACTCATTGAAATTTGCATCACAGCTAGCTGTTGGGAAACAAAAAATCAATAAATGAGTTTGAAATTGCGTGAATGAAATTGTAGCTTTTAGATCATACAATTGTTTGGGTTGGTAAGGACCTTGAAGGTCATCTAGTTTCAAACCCCCCTGCCACAGGTAGGGACACCTTCCACTAGACCAGGTTGCTCAAAGCCCTATCCAACCTGGTCTTGAACACTTCCAGGAATGGGGCATCCACAACTTCTTTGGGCAACCTGCTGCCTCACCACCTCACAGTAAAGAATTTCTTCCTAATATCCGATCTACTCTCAGTTTAGAACCAATCCCCCTTGTCCCATCACTACACATCCTTGTAAACAGTCAATAGTCTATATTTTTAAGCTGTAAAAAGATAAACTCGAGTTAGTATAAGAAAATACCTTTCACTCCATGTTCCACCTTGTTGTAGTTTATTGCATGAACTACTGCAGCAATGTGTTTGAATCCTTGGAAGAGAGTCCAACTCAAACAGAAAGCTTCTGGACAGGATGACAGAATTTGAGGGCTGCTAGCAGGAGTCCTCTCTGCAGACTTCATTTTGGAGGCACCCTCAGCTGCTCAGGCAAGACTTCCCAGACCACATATGCTGGGAACTTTTATCTACCCTGTATATCACACACATGTATACTTTAGACCATTTACCTAACTGAACAAAGTTTCTGTATTTTTCTCTGCCTAAGCACTAACTGGCTATACTTTAGGTTATATGAATGGTTAAGCAAGTTAGGGACTCTTTTCCATACACAAGTTAAAATATTATATGATTTCACATTATTGGGTTAAAGGAAGTTATAAAAATTCACACTCATATTGATGAAAGCTTGACTGGGCAGAGGAGTCAAGGTTGGACATTCTACATAGTCTCCTTCAGGGCTGATGGCAGATTTTCAGACAAAATCCTTCTTCTCACACTATCTTTCACATCTGGGAAAAGTTCTCTTTAAACATATATGATGTCATTACAGCACTATCCCCTAAGTCCCTTCTTAAAAATCCTTTTTGCACACAACCCACCAGAATCTTAATTACAGATTTAGAGGAATCTGATTATTCACTTGTAGGAAAATGGAGTATTCTCTTGTCCTCTGCCTGTACTGATGCAATGTAGACTTTAAAAGGCTTCTGGACAGTCTTCTAAAATGTGCTGGTGGCCATGATGCACACAAATGTAAGTGCTCTAGAACAGGGTAGGAAAGGAAATCCAGAGAAAATACTGGGCTGTTAGTTAGAGATGACAAAAAACTTCATTAAATGCCCTAACTCTCATGGGCAAAATAAGATAAAAAAGGCAGAGGAGATTCTATGGGTGTAGAATAGAATAGTTTGAATTCAATAAGAGCTGAGGAAATAAGGAAATCCTGAAGTAATAGTGATGGTATGTAACTGTTCTCTTGCATTGATACGTATCACATTTTGTAAACCAGAATTTCCTTAAAAAAAAAAAAAAAAGAAAGAGTGAGAGACATGCTTCACTTTTCTTAAAAAGAAATTGCTGACAAAAAACTTTTGTCTGTAGAAAGAGCTGGAAAGCATAGTACAATGTCATTTTTAAGAGAAAGGTTTAGTTTAATGTTCAGTCTTTTTGCAGCACTGTTGCTAGTTGGATAAAATATTTAATGGTACTATATTCTGAACTATATATTTTTGGCAATGCCTTTCATACCTTGTATGTCACTGAAGTTATGAGATTGGAGTGAATAATGAAAGAATAACTCAGCATTCTTCATGCCATTGCTTTCAGATTTGTTATTTTTTATTGACATGCCACTAGCTAAATCAAGTCTTGATAATATACAACCATTTCTTACTTTGTAGGAATTCTATTAAGAAAGGTCTTCTATATAAGAAGGTCTTAACCTTCTGTCTTTTTTTATGCAATATTAAAATCACATTAATATTTAAAGCTTCAGTATCCATTTCAGGAAATAAAATTTTAAAGAGCATGTACAAATCTGTACTACAAAAGTTTGATTTGAGAGCTTTAGTTTTCATACCAGTGTTATCTGTTCATAAAACAATCCATTAGGAAGAAAGAATATTAGAGTCAGAAAAGCTTTCAAAATGTTTATTATAGTGTTTTAGCAATACTATAATTTTCAAAAGCAAATATATTGCAGAAATACATACCTTTACCATGGTGTTACAAAGAGGCTTATATGAGCACATAAGGGGTTCAGAGGACTTCAATATAATTTGATTTAAATATATAAAGGGAAAAGTTTGAAAGGAAAGGAAGTTATTAAGGGTAAAAAATGTAAATTCAAGGGGAAAAAATGCTGCCTATTTTTGCAAAGCATTCTGATAATAAAGCAGGTTATGGGTAGGGTTTATATCTATTTGTTAAAGTCAGATTACCTGCAGTCATCGTCATCTTCATATTGAAACATTCTGTGCTCCATTAGCATTCTTTCAGAATGTAGTAAGGGATATCATAATCACAGAGAAAGGTAGGACAGCAGGAACAGTATGTAGAAGATTTTCAAATAGATTTTTCAGAGACATCTAGGAATGAAAAGACAGCACCTGGCTAGCATTTATGATTGTCTTGGATCAATTCCTAGGAGTTCCTCCTGAAATTACTGGTTGGATTACTTTGAGGATATATATGATACATGCACAGGCTATGTATCTAAAATACTGATCTTTCTTATTTGGGGAGTAACATGTTTCACTTTTTTTAAGTCAAAGTCAGACCAGGTATAACCAACAGTTATACCTGGTCTCCTACAAAAGAGAGCTGCCGCCGAGTAGGTTGTGTAGCAAATAAGAAATGGACTGGCTAAATAACCATTTCAATTAGCATGGGTATTATATGCCTAATGACTTACAGAGCCATAGAATCACAGATCACAGAATGCTCTGAGTTGGAAGGGACCCAAAAGGACCACTGAACCAACTCTTAAGCGAATGGCCCGTACAGGAATCAAACCCACCACCAACTGAGCTAATCCCAGAAACCACATGGTCGATTGAAATATTTGAAAGCAAGTATTGTCAAAGAGTAGAAGGTTTTAAGAAAAGTACCTTCTCACAATTCAGCCCTTTTTCTACTACTTTTACCTCAAATTTGTCTAGGTTTTCAATGTAGCAGGTTGCATTTCTTGAGAGGTAGATCTTGGTCAGGCATCCAGCAGTCCTAGAAGAGGTGAGATCTACAGACAGAGAATTGATGTCTGAGCTCTTTCCACTGGATGGGATGCAGCTTACTGCAGTGCTGCAGCACATCAGCACCAGAGTTTGTGTGGTCTTCATCCATAGTTTTCCTTATTACTCTTGACAACCAACTCTCCAATCAACACTAAATAGACATAGCCCCAAAGAGTCACAGAATAATGCTGCTTATGGTGGACCAGTGAACTGAAAAATGTTTCTTAATCAGTATTGCAGCAACAGAATGCTGAGTTTTGTCACTGAGCATGTAACGCAGTTTTAAGCATAATACCTATGTTGGAAAAAAAAATCACTGAATCCTACCTTGCTAAATTAAGTCAGATATATTTAAGAAAAATATGAGAAAAGGTTATTAACCAGGTAGTGATAAGAGGAGAGGATCAATGTCACTCAGTATTAACACAAATAGTGTAATTGCATTTTAAAGGACAAATAGTACCTCTCCCAAGTTATTGAAGTGATAAAAAATTTAATTTCAAAAATGCCTTTGTCATCTTTCTTTTCTGTACTGTACTCAACAAATTCCATTTATTTTCTGCAGTTTTTACCACCCTGATAAGGTTTTCTTTGCTGACTTCATCATACACAACTGTGGAAGAGCAAGAATCAGAATGGGAACAATTCCAGACGTGGAAAAAGATTTACAGCAATTGAAAGGACTTTATTATATGGACTTTACAGTTCTTATGTGTTTACAAATATGCACATTGTATGATTCCCCTAGGTGGTAACACCCTGGCTTGCCCATACATGCCTCCTGGTGCCTGTTCCCTGCTTCCCTGCTTCTCCCTCTGATTGGTTGAATAAGCTGCAGAGAGAAGAGAGCTACCATTCGTCCTTTCCTCTTCCGATTCCTTCCCAGTTCCTCCCTCTTCGCCTGAGTCCCTATCCCTGTTCCTGTGATCAGCTGCCCTATGTACACAATCAAATGACAGTTTACATAGATCCAAAGTTGTTATTCTGCTGAGACAAAATAATTAACAGATATTCTATCTCCTCATAAATTAATGAGAGTGTTTAGCATTGTAAGATATTTATTTGATTGGTTGTAAAATGTTGACAGCTTGGATAAACTGTCAACATGTGATGCATTCTGATGCTAAAGTCATGGTAGTAATCACAAGCATGATGGATTTCAGACAGAGACATAAAGAAATAACAGCAAGTTTTCATAGTATCAAAACTAATGTGAAAAATGCACACATTCTGACACTTTATAAGTGTATCATGATTTGGGGTTTAAATTTAAAACAGATTTTCCAAAGATGGATGTTAGTTAGGTTCCTAGGGGAAAAAAAAAAAGAGTGAGCAGGAAATAAAAGCTTCATGACAAGTGTTTCATATAAAGTACAAAAAAAGTGGAACCAAGAAATTACTTCTGAAAATCTGCAACATTGTAAACAGAAAGTAAAAGACATCAGTAAGATAATATCAAAGTGAGGGAAAAGCAGTTGAGGACACACTGTACTATATTCCTCTTTATTTTTATAATTTTTATTTTTAATTCACATTTTTTAGGGGAGGAATGAAAGTCACACCATTGGTAGGAAAGTGTTTTTAGAAAGTCATTGAATGAGTCTAAAATTCTACATTTGTCATATTAACATTTGTTTGCAGCATTGTGGAAGGGCTATGTTATAGAGCAAAATATTCTGATATGTTGCATCACTTTAATGGCTTTCTTATTTTCACATGCTGTGAATATATACCCATTTCATTATATCTATAACCTGAACAACTTTTGTTGCATGAAAAATTACTTTGAAGTTAATGTAAGACTATGTGATAGATTGTTCTTGAAAAAAAAACCAAAACAAATTGTTGGATACCATGAGGACTAAGTGAGTAATACCTTGTGAAGTGCCCTTGGATCTCAGTAGTTAAGGTTAATAATCCCTCCAAATAATGGGATGTAAGATAATAATTTTGCTAAGAAAAATAATAGGTAATAGATAAATAGGATTTCTACTACAGCAACCTACCGAGGACACATGCAGCTTAACTTTTGAGTGGAAAATATGGATTGGAAAAAGTTTTGTTCAAAGATGTGGTAGTGTGATGTTTAAATATGTTATCCCTACATTGTACCGTCTTATTCTTCATAACCACTGCATTATACTTGGACTCCTGTAGAGCTGCATAAGACAGTGGCTTTCATTGTGACAGGTCATAAATACTCTCCTGCTGTGCAATGCTTTACAAGGTTGAGGGTAATTGTGTGCAGCTTAAAAACACACTGGTAATATGACCTCCAGACCCCACGAGCTCAACACAGAGAGAAAAGATAAAGCTAAGAAGGAATGCTCCAAACTTTATTTACATTTTCTAAAAGACATCAAAAAACTTCTACACATTTAACAGATTTATAACTACTGTGGATTTGTGGGAAATTATTTCCACCTTTTTTAAAAAAAATATAATGTTTTCTGTGTTTCTGTTTCCTTGTACCTTTGTTGCACATCATGGATTCACTCCTGTTTGGCTTCATCACCAGAATTTTGCCCATGAGTAAATCATACTTTATTTCTACTAAAGTAGACTTAAAAGCTGAAATGTGAGTGAAAAACATTTGCTTGAACTACGTTCAATAAGAATTGTGAGTCTTTTTACTTTCCAGGCCTGTAGATTACAAGCAGATCGTACCTGATGGACACACACTAATTTTTTTCATGTCTCTGTATTAGATATTGTCAAACTCAGAAATTGGCAGGATCCAGAAGGTAGTCCTAACCTAGTCACGTAGATGTGAGGTTGTGGCAGTGCTATATCCCCAGCTCCAGGCAATGTCAAGGCTAAACCCAACATGTACACATGCAATTATATGCACACACACACACTTTAAACACATGGCTGGACACATGAACCAACAGAAACAGAAAAAAGGGTATTTTATGGCATCCACCTAAATGAAAAGAACACGCAAACACGAACAGTGTGAAAGGCCCAGCCCTGGTCCTCCTTTATGGCTGATTATAATCAAAATCTGCTAGTGGAATACACATACACTAAGGTTCACACCAGAAACTGGTCCTGGACATTCCATCCACCCAGTAGCTGTCTCCATGACCTACAACTTCCCAACTTGCTACAGTCTTGAGTTCTGAAGACTCTGAGGCTCAGTGTCCCACTCCAGTGGCTGGTTATCAGACCTTGTAACACCCATATATATCCACAAAATAAATAGTTGGAATTTGGTAATAGTATAGGACAGATTGCAGTGATCAAGCACAGGGTTCAGCCAGACAAGTGTACTGGCCAACCCCTCTTTATACTCAACTGGCCTCTTTTAGCCACACTCCTTTATTTTCCTACACTGTTCCTCCCCAATACAGTCAAGTCCCTCCCTTTCCCTTCATTTTTTCCATTCACTAGGCATTCCATTTTCAGTAATCACACAGTCCTGAAATTCCCTTTAAAACATCTGATAAATTTTACACAGTCCCAAAATTCTGTACCTCCTGCATCCCATCATAGTTCCTGTACCCTGTATTCTGCAAGGCATTCAGGACAGGCAGTTCCTTGGGCTGACTTGTCTTGATGGGTTCCCCATGAGGCCTAGGGGCTGATCACTCCCCATGGATGGCTGGGAATGCCAGGTCAGGATATTCCATTAGCAATGGTTAGCTTCTTAGGGTCCTTCTACTTGCCACAGTTCCCGTGGTCCCCAGGGGTCCTGTTGTTTATGGGCATTAGCCTTTAATCATATAATCTAATGCTCTGAGCTCTCAGTCTAGAGGAGATGAATGTCAAAAAAATGTTGTAAGTGGAAGAGAAGACAAATTAGGTAAGAAAAATTTTGCCTAAAGTTAGTAAACTTGGCCATGTTTCACTGTCTGCAATGACTTCATAAGGTAGAGCTACAAAGCTGATTTAGAAACAAAAGGCCACTAGTAGTCTCTGGAGGCTTTCTGACCTGCCCAACGTACAGGAGATAAAAAACATAAGCCTCTTGAAAGAATTCCTAGTCAGTCTGCGCTATTGCTGACTGAACACTTTCACCAATAAACCAATATGTCTGGAAAAAAAAGGTAGAGAAGAAAAGCACGCTTTTCTTCAGGGTTGGCATTGCCCCTTTCGGGATATTTGACAAACCGGGCTGTGGGTATTCCCTCATTTTTTGACCGCAAGAGGCTGCAGGTTCTGAAAGCAGAATTATTCTGTCATTACTCCAGTCTCTCACAGCTCTACACCAAAGATGAGTCTTCACTACTTGAAATGTAATTGTAAGAATTTTTCACTATAAATTTATTTACACGCATTTCTTTTACCAACACAGATGTCTAGGGAGGGGCAAGGAATTGCAGTTCCCCTCTGAGGTAAACTGAATAAGGTCAGCAAGGTAGCATGACTGCTGCTCACATCATGTAGACATTTCATGACAAAAATACAAGTAATCAATCTTCATTTGAATCTTTCCATGTGTTGTCATGTAGCAGTGTTCTCATTTGTAAAAGACACATCTTTTTTTAGGCAGTAACAAAACAACCCCCAAGTGCCACCCACATTATGCTAGTCCAAATGAACAACAGATTTTAAACTGACAGTTTTGCACTCTTCATTTTTTTTCCCGAGGCCTGTGCTAAATAACTTATACAACGCACATCAGGGAAAAAATATCACAGATAACATATGGTAATCTTCCTGAACAAAAATGCCAAATGAAATGCACTGGAGATGAATAAAAGGAAATCCAGAATAGTTCTCAGGGAATGTGGATGATTCTGATAAATGTAACATTTGAAGTTACAGTAAATACCATAGTGGTGCACCCTGAGACACAGAAAAGGAATAAAGTAAAAATGCAACATGATGATACACAGGAACTAGATGTGTTAAAGGTGTTCACACTCTGATTCCTATAGAGAAGACATAATAAAGCTATGGTGAAGAAGAAGAAGGTATAAACAAGTCATTTTCCAGACTAGAGGAAAAAAGTGTTGGGGAGAGACCAGAATTCACTGACAGTAATGAGGAAGGGACTATACAGAGGAATGACGAATAAGGCAAAAAAGTAAGACATGAATTGCTACCATCAAAATGAGTCTCACAGAGTTTAAATTCACAGTTGCAAAGCAGTCCTGAAGAAATTCCAATTCTGTATGTCATGAATTGAAAGAGACATAGCTAATGTTCCCAGACACGAACATTAACATGACATACCTAAAAATATCAGTGTAAAATTCTGTCATGATACAATTGCTGTATATAAAGCAAATGGCTTTTTAATAATTCAGTCTCAAGGAGAAGAGATCGCAATAAAATAATATATATTGTATGTAATAAATATATTATAAATCTATAATAAATACATAATGTAAGAAATAAATGCAGCATATATTAAATATATTTCATATACAATATAATAAATACCTTATCCTGCAAAACCACACAGTTACCAGGAAGTAACTGAAGTCACTATGAATAGCATAAATTTCTCTGTGATATTTCAAAAATTCTACATTACGCCCCTTTTACTTTAGTTAAAAGAAATCAATTTAATCCTGATATTTGTTAAAATAAAACTATAGATTCTGAGATATGACCTCCATGAAAATGATTCAGCTCAGGATTTGCAGACGTAACCCTTTATGTCTAGGTGGACTTGCTGTTGTAGCTCCCATTGTAGGCAATGAACATCTAGATAAACACTGAAGCCTAGGGAGTAGACTCAAGTTACTAGCCATCAGGTACAGTGATTGTAGAGTCCCTGAGCTCTACAAACAAGTTTTGCATTGACCATAATGATAGTTTATACATATGGGGTCATTAATGTAGATGTCAAACAGTACTGCCTCATGTATCATCCCCTGGACTTTGTGCAACTGATCACAACCCTCTAAGCCTGGCAGTTCAATGAGTTTTTAGTCCACAGCACTGTCCTTATTTTCAGCCCATACTTCTTTAGTTTATCAATGTGGTTGTAATTGGAGTCAAGTGTCAAAATGCTCTCTAAAGTCAAGATAAACAACAATCACTGCTTTCCCGTCATTCATGATGACACCAGTAATCACAGAAGGCTATCAGGCTGGTCAGGCATGATTTTCCCTTCATAAATTTGTGCTAATTACTCAAGGTAAAAGATCAGACAAAAGTTACACTGGTTTCACTTTGGTAGACTCATATGTATACAAAAAAAATAAAGTGGAAATGGAAGGGAATAAGTTGAAAATATATACCCTCACATCATGCAGTCATAGAACAGTGATTTAGCCCTATAGACTATTCACAGAGTAGAACAATTTTATTTCTGGAATTCAGTTTCAAGTCAGACAGAATTTTATTTCCAATTGTTAAACATAAATCATCAACTTTTATATTATTTATTATTATATTATTATTGTATATTATTATAGCTAACCTTTTCTGAAAATGGGATGCTGCTGATCCCACTGTGCTAAGTTTGAAGACTGCTGTTTTTACCAAGAATGATTTTGACTGCAACACAAACAGTCCATTTCAGGATTTCCACTCAACAGAAAGAGCAACTGGACAATTCTCAGAGGTACTGAAGTACAAGAAGGAAAGTAGAAAATTGAGTTATTCTCTGGTATTCTCCCAGATACTACATCAGTTACCAGGAAGGAACTGAAGTCATTGTGAATAGTATAAATTTCTCTGTGATCTGTTTAAAAAATTCTGCATTACCTCCCTTTCACTATAGCTAAAAAATTGAAGATTGAGACACTTCTAACAAAAGTCCTCTCTAGAATTAGAATGTTTAATAACTAGTGTCCAAGTCTTTCTAAATTGTTCTGAAAATGCTGGGCATTATGTGATTAGAAAGCTCAAATGTTGCCTTCAATTAGTCCTAAGCCCAAAATGAACATGAAAAACAAACTTTATTGAGAAATGGGTTGATAAATTTCTTGGAAGTAATAACTCCTTCAGTTGGAATTCCAGTCTCTATGCCCTTGATGTACTTAACTAAAAAGAATGTCACAAAGACAAAACAAAAGAAGAAATACTGGAGTTCAAACATGAAGATATGAAATGCCAATTTCTATGCACTTTTCCTTGAAAGGATTATTATTCCAGTATTTGTTTTACATAGAGGACTGCAGGAGGTAAGCATCCCTGCTATACTTGCTCCAATTTCAAGAAATAATCAGTTTTGCCAGCAGAAAACACTGGGATGCCCTAAATATTCTTGCAGAATATCTATTGAACTAAGAACCCATGTGGTTTATTTATATAAGTATAGAAACAAGTAAACACAACAGGTTGGCAAGTGGTTTCTGCTTTACACGCATCATGAAAAAAAAGAGGAAATGAGCAAATGGCATTTAGCAATTACATCAGTCTATCAATTAAACATTTCACTCATTTGTTAGCCATCTACACTTGTCTTTTAATTGTTTGGGTTTGGTTTTTTTACATTTCTCTCTGCACTGTTTTTATTAAAAATTCTTGCATTGTAGGCTGTCAATTGGTTTGATTCTTATAAATCAGTGTCAAAATTCATACTATAATAGTTTTGATAAAACAAACAGATCTCATTCTAGACTAGATTTTATATTAGTGTTCTCACTTTTCCTCAGTTTTACGTCTTTGGATTAATTTATACTATTCACATTATTTACAGAAGTATATCTCAATTGTTACATTAGCACATGGGTATAGGAAAATAGCTTAGCACTCATAAGACAGATTTGGCACATACACTTATATCTGGTTTTAAGTAATCAACGGGCACTATAGCAAGGATGGGCTGCCATAAGCATTCCATCTTCTGTGTCAATGAAGACTCCTGTGGAAAGCAAAGATGATCCAGGGTCAGATTTCCAAAAAGTGTAGGAGCATATTATCACCATCAAATCATAGAACATCCTGAGTTAGAAGGGACTTAAAAGGATCATAGAGTTCAACTCCCATGTAATTGTAATATTAATTTTTTTCTACTTTGGAAAAGTTTTAGCTATAAATTAAAAGTCAGATTTCAAATTCACATTTTCTTTATGAACACATACAGATGAGGTCACTTGCTCTGTTCAAGCCTGGAGAAAAAGACACTGAGGGGAGACCTCATTGCAGTCTACAACTTTCTTGTGAGGGAAAGAGGAGGGGCAGGCACTGATCTCTTCTCTGTGATGACCAGTGACAGGACCTGAGGGAATGGCCTGAAGCTGTGTCAGGGGAGGTTTAGGTTGGATATTAGAAAATGGATGTTCACCCAGAGGGTGGTCAGACACCGGAACATGCTCCCCAGGGAAGCAGTCACAGCACCAAGCCTGACAGAGTTCAAGAAGTCTTTGGACAATATTTTCATCACGCTCTTGAGGATGGTCCTGTTCAGGGTCAGGTGTTGGACTCAATAATCTTTGTGGGTCTCTTTCAGTTTAGCATATTCCATTGTTCTGTTATTATACTAAGATCTTTTGTCAATTCAGCAATTTATTTTTTTTATCACCAACTTAAATTAGGATCTTAAAGTTCAATCTGTTAACAGTTGTTGAGTTCTTAAATCAAACAGAAAAAGGGGTAAAAACACCAGTTAACTGAATCCTTGTCCTAACATTGCTTTGCAGACTCTTTTGCTCTACATCACAGTTTACAATTTGGTCTTGCTCCCCAAATAAGACTCTCTGATGCTCCTGTCTGTGTACTGAATAATAAAGTAAAAAGTTGTTGTCATCAACAACTGGGACATGATCCAGCACAGTCCTCTTGAGAGGAATAGAGCTGTCCCTGTTGGAGATGTTGTCATCAGCCAGCTGAACATGAGCCAGCAGTGTGCCCAGATGGCCAAGGAGGCCAACGATATCCTGGCTTGTATCAGCAATATGTGGCCAGCAGAACCAGAGCAGTGTTTTTCCCCCTTTATGTGGCATTGATGAGGCTGCACCTCAAATTCTATGTTGAGCTTTGAGCTAGAGACAGGACAAGACGAAATGGCCTCAAGCTGTGCCACGAGTAATTCAGTTAGACATCAAGAATTTCTTCATGGAAAGGATTGTTAAGCACTGGAACAGACTGCCTTCCCATGAAAGGGATTGAGTCACCATACCTGGGGATATTTAAAGGACTGGCTTAGGAACATCATTTACTGGTGGTCTTGGCAGTGCTGAGTTAACAGTTGGACATGATGATCTTAAAGGACTTTTCCAACATAAATGATTCTATGATTTTCTACTATGAAACTTAATTAATAATCTGGACATTTTGACAAGGGATTTGTCATTTGTATTTTTGGGAGCCTCCTAAAGAATCTGAGTTGAAAAAGATAGTTGGTAATGATTAAGAAATAACACTTTGAAAATGTAGGGCTGTTTGCTCACTACTAAAGCAACCTCTTTTGAAAAACTGAAAGCAAGAAGCTATTGCTGTAGTCCGTAAACCTCCCCTCAGCCCTGAAGGCAGAAATATCTGCTAGATGTTATACTAAGTCTACTTAAAAGAAGGTTACCAAATTATCATTACTGCTCCTGCCTAGGGAATGTCTCTGGAGTCAGTAGCAATTACTACAACAAGTTTCACAAATGGAAACAATTTGCTTGTTAGTGCCACTTGTGTTTGTGCTAGATTTGAACTGTCAGTTTTTAAAACAGTAAATGCTTACTATAAGCTATGAAAGCACAGACAGGAAAAATGACTACTGAAGAAGTGAATGTTCTAATTACTTTTTAAATTATTAATATTAAGTAGAATCACTAATTACTAGACAAGATGCTTTTTGAAATAGTGTGATAATATAAACAATGTGTTACAATATTTTTTAGGGTGTCTCTCTAAAGCGACATTCCAGGGATAAGACAGTATCTTTTGTAGAAATGTCCTTTGGAAAGATTGCATGTGATCAGTCGGAACAGTTTAAAGGTGTTTGGATTTGGGATTTTGGCTCAAGCTCATCCCTATGCATAAAAAGACTTTTTTCCTTTGCCTTTCAATTACCTTTCAGAAGCTCAAACTTGTCTTAGAAGAATAGTTGAGTGTGCAGTGTAGAGCCACTATATATATATATATGTGTGTCAATAAAGGAAATTAATTCCCCAGTGGTTGACTCTATTGACTGACATAGGTTAAAGGAAGGCATAGACACCAAAAGACAGGCCACTATTTATAACCCTTATATATATATATACTCTCAGAAAATTATGTCTTGTGTGTAGGTACCACTCTCTCATCCATTCCATGGCTACGAAAATATCAAAATCTAGCAGCTCAGTTAGGGACTGTGGTAAAGAGCAGGATCTGGGTGACTACAGTCTGGTCCAGAGGCCACATGATACAATGGAACTCACATCCACACACCTAAACTTTTTTCCTCAGTAAAACAGAGTGGTCACAGCTGAGCCGGTAACAAAACCACTGGAAGTAATACCTGGTTTGCAGTAACGCAGACCATGGCTGTTTTCTGGGATGCTGTTAGCTGGCAGAGGCAAAATAAATGCCAGAGAACGAGCTAGCAAAGATGCTAGCAAAACAAGCACTAAAAGACCTGTGTTTCGGTCTTGTTTGATGATCTAATACAGGCCTACACTGTATTGTTCCTTAGGCCAGATCATTCACTTCACAAGACTCATCCTTAATCATTTGGTTATGATGAATCCACTTAAAATCTCCCCCTGATTCATGCCTTCCATCTATCCAGTCCCTTTCACTGTTTAATTCAGTTATAGACCAGTCTGAAAGGTACAGTTTTGTATATTTTTGTTCAATTTTTGAGGTATTAATAGGATAGAAGAGCAGTATCAACCCACAACTATAATTTTGCTTTTCCTTTCATTTTATTTTTATCAAATATATATGTTTTAGTATGTGCATACTATGAAGTACGTATATACACTTATTAAGTATATACTTATACTAAGAGTTCTTACACAAAGAGATCTCGGTTCTGTCGGAATTATCTCTTGTACCAGAACCTACTACAGATTGCAATGCAAAACTACCGTACAGATATTAAAGCACCTCAAACAAAACGCAAAATCTTCTGTAATACAGGCCCTTTCATGTTCCACCTTCCCTCCTTATTGTGTAATGTCTCCTCAGAAAGACTACACATATATTTTCTTAGTGTTCAACAGGAGATACAACTGCACATTACCTACTCTATTCTCATCTCTGCTGTCATTCAGGTAATCACCAATATTACTAATACAAAGATTATTTCTGCATACAAAATCACCCAGAGTAAAGTCAATTACTCTGGTGAATTCACAACCACCACAGCTGTCACTTGAAACTCCACTGAGACAATTTCCAGAAAGTGATCCCTCTAGCAAAGGAAGAAAAGGGAAACAACTCCACCTAGGGTTGTTCAGCTATGTTCTTGCACAATACTGAGCTACCTTAAAAATCTGTACCAGCCCACAGAATAACAGTATCCCATGACTCCTCTTCTACAGAAGTATGTTACTCTAGGAAGGACCGCTAAATAGTTTACATATGCCCAGCTTTGCTCTAACGTCAGTTACCTGTAAGTCCCCATGACTGCACAGTGTGTTACACAACTAATAATTGAGTTATCACCAGTTTGGACAGCTTCTGTGATCTTGTTTTCTACTGATGCTGCCACCAGTACTCATGTTAGTTGTTAAACTGAGTCTGCATCACATAACAGTGGCAGTAGCGTGAGCATAAAAGTCATAAAGGGTCTCAGTCCCATCACAAGAGCTATTATTCACACTGAAAATATTATTCTGCTGCCCTTTGACGAAGCTGGTTCTGCAGCTGCCACCTTTATGTGCTTTCTTTCATTTCATGTAAAATAAATTTTCTTATTCTAAATGTTCTTTGTTTCTTACAGGGTCAACTATAGTTCTCAACCATTTTTGAAACAACTGCTGAGAAATAAAATTCTTTCTTCGTCAAGAGTTAATTTTTACTTTTGCAATGTAGGAAAAAATTTACTCATGTGGAAGTTTTCTTGAAATAAGATATTTAGGTGCAGCATAGCTTACAGAGGTATTTGACTGTCTGTAGATTACTTTAGTAGCTGAACACAGAAAATTAAGTGAATATGGAGAATATTATAGTATAGTATAATTCATTATACTATAGAATAGTATAATTCATTTATCATTTAATATTTTAAATATCACTTGATTCTATGTATTATATCCAGATCCATGATAAATTGTGCTGCATAATTACCACTGCTAACATCCTGTGATCATTTACTTAAAATTATTTTTTCATTCATATCTATAAGAAAATTTTTATGATATAACACATAAGGTCAAGAGCTGCAGAAGCTAGACACAGATTAATGTTTGGCAGTAGAAGTTCTCATCTTTGATTTGTGGGCATTTTATGTTTTTCAAATCTGCCTTGGTAATGTGAATCTATGTTGACACAGAATATGAGAAACAATTCAGCAAGTTTGTCAATGACATCGGGCTGTGAGGTCAACACACATGTCATCAACAAGGTCCTTGACAGATTTGAGAGGTGGACCCATGTGAAACTCATCAAGTTCAACAGGGCCAAGTGTAATGTCCTGCAAGTGGATCAGGGCAATCCCAAGCACAAGTACAGGCTGGGCAGAAAACGGATCAAGACCAGCCCTGAGGAGAAGGACTTGGGGGTGTTGTTTGACAAGAAGCTCAACATTATCCAGCAATGTGTGTTTGCAGCCCAAAAAGCAACCATGCCCTGAGCTACCTCAAGCTGCCTCAAAAGAAGTATGACTAGGAGGTGCAGAGAAGTGAGACCCCACCTGAAGTACTGTGTACATCTCTAGGGCCCCCATCATAAGAAGGGCATGGACCTGTTAGAACAAGTCCAGGGCAGGGCCACGAAGATGATCAGAGGGCTGTCTCCTATGAAGACAGGCTGAGAGAGTTGGGGTTGTCCAGCCTGTAGAAGAGGAGGCTTCAGGGAGACTTTAAAGCAGCCTTCCAGTACCAAAAGAAGCCTACAAGAGAGCTGGAGAGGGACTTGTCAGAAGGGCATGTGGTGATAGTACAAGCGGTAATGACTTAAACTGAAAGAGGGTAGGATTAGATTGGACATAAGGAAAAAATTCTTTACTGTGAGGGTGGTGAGAGACTGGCATAGGCTGCCCAGAGAAGTTATGGATGCTCATCCTTGGAAGAGTTTAAGGCCAGGTTGGATGGGGGTTTAAGCAACCTGGACTAGTGGGCATTGTCCTTACCCATGGCATAGGGATTGGAACTAGATTGTCTTTAAGGACCTTTTCAACTCAAACCATTTTATGATTCTATGAATACAAATACAGCAATGGCCAAAGATGTTTTGCTTCCAGAAAATCATTAAATTTGTCTAAATAAATTCATAGATTCATAGAATCACTGATGTTGGTAAGGCCCCTAAGATCCAGTTGTTAACCTAGCACCGCCATCATGTCCCCAAGTGCCACATCCAACATATTTTTTTAACACTTTCCAGGGATGGTGTTTCCAACACTTCCCTAGGCACCCTGTTCTAATGCCTGACCACCCTTTCAGTGAAGAAATTTTTCCTAATATTCCACCTAAACTTCCTCTGGTGCAACATTAGGCCATTTCCTTTCATCCTATCATTTGCTACCTGCAATGTTGCCCTCATTCACTAAGTCACAAAAGATCAGGTTGACCAAGCAGAACCTGTCTTTCATAAACTGATGCTGGCTGAGTGTCCCATACATGCCACAGGATGGTACTCAGGATGACCTGCTCCATGATCTTCCACAGCACTGAAGTCAGACTGACAGGTCTGTAGTTCCCCAGATCCTTCTTACAATCTCTCTTGTATATGGGTGCTACATTTGCTAACTCCTAATCAGCTGGGATCTCCACAGTTAGCCAGGACTGCTGGTAAATGATGGAAAGCTGCTTAGCAAGCCATTGAATACTATTCACATATTCCTTACATAAAATTATTAAACTTAACATCGGATGGTAAACACATAAAACATAAGTGGTGATAAGTTTAGAAATGCTTGTTATTAAAACAAAAAACAGTAGCATAAGACTAAAAGTATTAAAATTAGTATAATATTCCTTGTCAGATTGAAATCTGTATTTCCATTTGAACTATCTTCAGATTCAATCTATTCTTGCTAAGATTTCTAGAGAAAAAGTATTTTTTAACAGAGAACTGGTCCTTCAGTTCTTTTCAATCAGATCTACATCTAGAACGCTAGCCAGTACTTTATAAGCTTCGGCAAAAATGTCAATGTATAATTGCACTACACCTACACCACACCTGCTGATGTAGTTAGTCATGCTTCACATTCCTCAAATAGCACAGCTTAACAGAAATACCATACAGAAATGTTTACACTTTAATTTGGCAATTATTCCTTGATATTTAAGTCAAAATTTTCCTCTGATAGCTACATCTGATCTTGCACATATGTTTTGGTATTATTCATTTTTTTTCTGTAACACCATGCGGAGATGGTGCATTATGGACAATGATTATTTGGAAGCATTTTCCCAAAATAATTTCAGAATCAAAAGGGATACCATATTATTCTACTCAGTATAAGAAAATCCTTTTGCAGAGATGGGCAAAGTCATACAAAGGCAAATCAAAGCTCTGCATAGCATTTGCAAAGTTAGTATTAGTTCTGATGCCTTCATTCCTTCTATTGAGCTTATATAATACTAATTATATGAAACCTTTTCAGAATCACTCTATCAAGCCATAATGTTTGATCAATACGGTTTAGCCTTAGCTCATCTAAATTTAGCGCAAGGTCTTTCTCTGATCTGTTTCAGATACAGTCTCCCCAACATTTGTCTCCTAGCAATTGATGAGTTTGTTTTAAATCATTTGGCTTGTCTCTAGGAAGATCAAAGTAAGGATATACAAATATATATTAATATATATATGAACATATCTTGATTCCCAAATTATATTTCACACACACTTGTTGATTCTTTTTTCTGTTTAAATTCTACACATCAGATGTCTCTTAGTATATTTTTCATATCAGTCTATATACATGATTTTCAAATTCATTTATAACACTTCTGAACTTAGTCCACAGTGTCAAATTCAATCTCCAATTGAATAGAATCAGTGGAGATCTCATAGATTTCATCGTGAATCTAAATTTAGCAGTGAGAAAAATACATAATTAAATACATAATTAAAAAAATGTATATCAAATGTAAGTTGTTGAAAAAAAAGTGCAAATTACAAATAACCGGTAAGTTTATCCCAGTTTAACATGAGAATAAACTGAATCTGGTATACACACTGAGATGAAGGACTGTATGTACAAGAAATCTAAGTAGAAAAATACTCCCCAGTACTACAAAATGCCATACAAATGTTCATTATATATCTTACGTTAGTTGTTATGCTTGCTCCACCACTACTTCATTGTAAACTTACATCTATGGTAAAATATGTAAATGATGATTTCTTTTGGTACATGGCCAGTCATAAGTATATTTGTCTCTAATCTCTAGATTCTTTTTCAAGCTTTAAATTTAATGGATGAAATACTCCTTGGAATTCTATATAGTCAATTGATATAATTGTTTCCTATTGGTACAACTAACCAGTTTCAAAAGAAAACAGCTATTTACATTGCCAGAAACCATAACATGTTTTACTTGTGGAAAATCTTAGTTAGATTAGAATTTCCCAAGCTAATTATATTCTATTAATCAGAAATAAATAAAGGTAATATTTAGATTTTGCTTTACATGGACAGCTGTTTCAGTTTGCATTTTTATATTCAGTGGAACAAGAAAAAACAGTATATTTTCAGGTGAGATTATTAAAGGTTATCCTTCCAGAAATTTCTGGAAAACTTTTTGTGAAAATTATTGCCCAGTAACAATAGAAAGGACATTGGTTACTGAGAACTCTGAACACTGTGGTTCAGAGTAAGGTTGCTCAGAGACCTGAAATTCATGCAGTAGAGCCCCTCAGAGTAAGAAACTTCCTCAGATATCAAGGATTTAAAATTAAAATTATTTATTAATTAAATGGTATTGCTTTGTACCCCACTGGACACCATGAGTAGCCTACATGCAGTTAGTGGAGCCACAGGGTAGAGTGCAGCAGGCAAGGACACATGCTTTTTTACTTGTACAATAGATGGAGTGCTATCTAGTTGGTGTATGGACAGCAGGGAGTATTATGGGAAAGCACAGAGCTGGAAGACCCATATATCCCAGGGAGGGAGAAGTTTGCAGCTGTGGGAGCCTGCAGTTTCTAAAGGGGAAAGGGTGCTAGTGACACTTTGGGGGGCCTGGTCAGGCAGTGCAGTTAACTGGAAACACTTAAGAGCATTAGGCTTATGGGGATTCACTATAGAAGGTATTTACAAAAGTGGTTTTAAATGTCTAGTACTGTGTTTTGTCTGTTGTATTGCTGATACTGGACCTGAATTATAGCTTGTTGATTCTTTGTTGATTGTGTGTCGTTAACAAATCAATACACCATTTCTATCCTTTTTTGTTTTAAACTGCATGAACTGAGCAGGTTTTTTCCCTGTGATAACACTTACAAATCATCTCTCAAATTTATTTAAAAGAATAAAAATCTATTTAAAATAAGTAATCACTGTGATAATAAGAGATGAGAAGACAAGACATACTGCAAACAAAAGCCTACAAAAAGGTTGGTAGAGGGGCAGATTTGATTCAGTTCTTGCTGAAAGGAGATTTAGGAAGATTCACACCAGGTGCTCATGCAGTGTTTGCAGATAGACTTGGCTAAGGGAGGCACAAAGCTCCCACAGAAAGCTATGACTTTTGTGGATTGACCATCAGAACTTCCTCCACTGCATCCAACAGCTGGGGACACTTTTGAAGCCTTAGACTTTTGCAGTAAAGATTTTAAAGGTAGACACTATGCCAAAACAAAAGAAATCAAACTCATGATACTGAGTTCATATAGCAAAACAAGAGAAACAGAATCTCCCATTCCACACCTGCAAACACTCACTCCCCTGCAATCTGCTCTAGCTGCAGGTGATAGATGAACCTTTTTGGCAGCACACAATCAAACATAATGCAGCAATTCAACCATGATATCAGAAAGATCCATGTAACAGGTCAACTTGAGAGAGAAATGTAAAGTTCGCATCAACCTAAAAGGTTTAAAAAACCTTTAAAAGACATCCTCTAGCTATGACTGACACATGATTTTCTGACATTCACTTTTGATCAATCTGTGCAAATAAATTCCAAGTCCAATATAGTATCACACCTGAAGTACAACCAACATAACTGTGTTTTATACCTTAACATTCAAACGACATATACCGCTGAATCTAACTAAAAAGCAGAAGACAGATTCTCTACAAACATCCTCTCTGAAATGGCAATAACCACCTGAATTAGATCAACATGTTTTAAGTTGAAAAATGAAATACTTTTTTTACAATACTTTAAAGACCTCTCAAACCCTTTAATATTCCATGGACATGGCAGAACTTGACATTGTAAATTCTTGAAAAGCCTGTTGGTGTCTTCCCCTACGTTAAACCATTTCAATATGAAAGTTGAGACTGAGAGTCCTTACTTAGTACAAATGAAAAACAAGCACTCATTCCTTCTTCAGGGAATTCCTTAGTATACAATAAAGTCAGAAAAAAAGCAACTGAAGAGTAAAAGCAGGTTGAAAGCATAGTACAGAATCCAGAACCAATAAATGATGAATAAGAACACAGATATGTTCTTATTCTTCCCTCTCTCTTATGTGGTCTCATGCTTCAGTTTACTCCTAAGTCATCCCTCAGATATCTCCTGGAAAAGTTGCCTAATTAAATGAAGACTATTTGTAGCAGAAGAGAATGTTGATATCTGTTGAAGTGTGCTATTTTCAGAGCTGTTTGACTTAGTAGCAATAATTAAATCTTAGAAAAGAGGAAAGAGTTTAAAAATTGAAAGAAAATTTTAAAATTAGTTTATTCAGATGTTTTCTTTGTTTGATCAGATTTCATCCTCTGACTACCTTCTCCATGTACTTAATCAGCCTCTTCTGCCTCTGTCTCACTCACAGCACTGTTGTTTCCAGGTGACATTTAGAATGTCTGTAAGTGAAATTTTCACACTTATTTTAATGGGGAAAGAATCAAACATGACATATGGATAATTCAGATAGCATTCACTTCACTGTGGGAAACTCTAAATTCACTTGTTGCTTTGAACAACCAGGAATATGCCTCCTCCAACTCCCAGCTTCTAATATTACAAATTCTATATTTCTATGTTTAATCATTGCCTAGGAAAATATCTCTCTTCCTTTTTTCCTTGTAATGAGGTTCATACTGAACTGTATTAGTATTAGAGGCTCAATAATATTGAGACTAACAGAATAAATTGATTAGCTCAATGCAATAATGTAATTATTTACCATACATTAATATATTAAGAGCATTCCATCTTACTTTAGGTACCTAAACAAAGTGACTAATCACTGTATGCCTATTGCCAGTGCAATGAAACAGACACCTTCATATGGTAATCCAGATTCTAAAGAAGGCACCTCTTTTCTGTCAGCTGCTTGAGAGGGAATCTGTAAGGCAGATCTGTTCAGTGTGGGCCCCTCAGTTGTGTGTCTAATGATGCAAAAGATGAATGTAGGCCTAAGCACTTGTGAACTTTTACATGTTTTGGAGCTACATACTCTGTTAGTTCTTGGAGCAAACATTTTCTGTGAAGAGCCAGCAACCACTGCAGGATCACTGCCAGCAAATACTGGAGTAAAAAAATTTGGAAAAAAAAAAAAAAGGAGGAAAGGGCATACCAAAACCTGCTTCTGGAATAGGTGGTAGGAATTTCTTGAGGTATAGCAGGAATATAATGATGTCTCAGATAGAGAAAGAGCAGTAAATATTATAAAAAGGATGATATAGAGCACCTTTATATAGGGAAGACAAATTTTGTAAGAGGCAGAAAAGTCACTTGTAAGAACTTGAAAATCTTTCTCTAGGGAAAGAAAAATGGAGAGGTTATGTTCTGCAAAGACAGGAATGGGATTTAGCAGGCATTTGTCAGAGGGAGTAAGGAGGAGAGACAACAGTCAGAATTTGGCTGGAGAGAGCAGAAAGGTGAATCCAAGGCTTGGCAACAAGGAATATCATTGTCAACAGAGAAAGCGAAACATAAGCAGCTGGTGTTTAAGAAAATTCACAAACTGAGGTGTTCTCTGATTTTGGCCATAGATAATAGAAAGAAGTCCATGAAAAGATGGGTAACAATTATTATTTTATTTTGGTTCTTTCCTTTATTCCATGATGAGTTTTTCCAGCTTCTCTTTTGTGAACTGTTTTTACCTTGAGCCCTGGCTGTTGGAATTAAAATGAAAAACAAGCAACCAAAACACTGACAACATTTACAGGAGTCAATTCTGCAGGGAAAAATCTAAATAGTTTTTTCTGACTCACTTAAGAGTAGGCAGAAATGTAGTATAGAGGTACTGAACACACTTTACAAGCTGGGTCATGTACCAGAAGCAGTCAAGATCAGCCAGAGCTATTTTACTCGGTGTGTGGGACCTGGAGAAGAGGGGATTTAAAACACAGACTTAGTTAAAGGGAAACTTCAGTGTCAGGAAAAAATGGTCTTGTCAGAGATATTTTTCAATGTTGCAGTTTTGTAAATAATTTCCAGTCTCAGGGAAATGGCTTTATGTGCTGCTTTGCTTTTGCAGTCGATAAGTATTTTCTCGCACAGTTTATCAATGATAAAGATTACATGTTTAACTAAGGAATATTTCTATTAGCAAGGGTCTAGTCAGTAACATGGGCTATTCATCCTGCTGCTTCATTTTCTGGCAGGCAAATAATTTAGTGCTTAGCATTTAAGAGTGGAACAGAGTTTATGATAAATTTATGTTCTAAAATGCTACCATTGGTGTGGAGTCTGGTAGTAAATAGTCAACATCAGATTTTAGAAATTAGACTTGATTCAGTGTGTAAGTAGTAAGGATTCTTACTTCAAACATTTTATTTCTGTTTTAATACAGCCTACAGTTAGTAAACAACTTTGGATATTAAGTCAATTTATATAAAGATATTTATATTAAGATATTGGGAAACAGGATTTCATTCTCCAATTGACTTGTTTTCCAGCTGTCTTCATTTCTTCATATTGGCAGGTCTGTTGGATTGCTAAATTCACTATGGCAACTCTCTAACAATTCACTTTCAACTAACCTGCTCTGATTAGACCTAAATTATTCCTTGGAAAAGACAATTTACATTTTTGTTTTGGTACACAGCATACTAATAGATTCCAGGTGTCAAATTGAATGAGAAGCATTAGTTTGAGTTTAATTTCTCAGATGGCAAGTTGAAAAAGCTCCTGTAGATTATTCTCCCCAGTGCAGAGTGCTACACATAGGGATGCCCAGACCATGCATCCCCATACTTGTGTATAAATTAATTTCCCAGGTGAGAGAAACAAGCTTCTTGAGCATAGCACCATATTAAATAGCTGTACTAAATCTGTGAGAGAACAGAGTATTGTGACAGTACTCAAAGCACTTGTTCCCTATACATACAGGTTTTATAAGGTCACATCACATTACAAATTTTACTGATAGATAAACTGAACAGAATGAGCCCTTGATCATCGAGATGATAAGGCCAACTAGCAAGCAATAAAATGGAATTGCCTTGTATATTTTGACAGGCCAAGAGTCAGAGAGTCAAGAAATTATTTGTATCCTGGAATATCAGTTGTAGACATCCATTCTATACCCTTTCTGACCACTCTGTGTTTTGTCTTTTTACATAAAATTTTCCATCAGAATTCATATTTCTTCTTCTGGTTCATATTTCTAAAACAGTGCACATTTTAATGAAATCATAGGACTGATACCAACATCATCTAAAGAACATTACTAACAAGAGATTGTTCAGATCTCATTTTAAATAACAGAGAACAAAGGCAATTTATTTTTTTTCTAAAGCAGTCAACTCAAATCTTTTGAATGGGCTCCAAACTTTTTCATTGCTTAGCTATAAAGAGTAACATCTGAACTGCTTTCTGATTAACAAAGTTCTATAGGAGGTTAACAGAATATCTTGAATGGAGTTGCCAGTTCCATCGATTAGATTCAATTTAGTATGCCAGCTGCGTAAAACCTAATTTTATTTAACTTATTTTGTCTATTGTTATGCTGCACATCAGTAAAAGACTAACCCATTTTCTCTCCTATATGATCCTATTATCAATCGATCAATAATTTTCAAGTGAAAAAGGCAGAATTTTGAAATAGTTTCAATCTTGAATCTTTCAGAAGTCAATCTGTTCTCCTTGGTTTTGATCAAAAGGCAAATAGTGAGGAATGAAACTTCGTAACTGCTTATGTGAGTTTAAAAAGTTGTGCAGTTGAAGTCATCTGCTATTTAGCACTTGGCATGAGAGATTTCAGATAAACTTTTTAAGAGCATCAAAAGTACAGCATTCATATTTTCACAACAAATGACAACAAGTCATTTCCACTCAGGTCTTTAAAGTAAAATGTGCATGAATCCATCTTCTTATCAAAGAAACCAGAATGAATTTGTTTAATCAAAATTATCACCGCTTTTCAAAATTTCGGAACTGAAGGTAGATGAACAAGTAGTTACTTAACAAATATGAGAGTCTGAGTGTGTTAAAGGTTGAACCAATCACCCGCTGAGTGCCACAATATGCTAAATATTCTTAAATATTACTGGAACAGTAAAATTCAGAAGATCAGAAGCCTGGTTGGTAGTTGTAACCTGACAGGAAGGTGTCTAGCAAACATTATTTTCATTTTCAACAATTTTGTCTGGAACAATTTAACGTTGTCTGTAGAATTATCAGTAGAGACTGATTCAGAACCATAGGCTACCCTCTAGACTAGGAGGAGAGATGAAAAAGGTTTATTGCTATTTCATTTTTTCCTGCTTTTATCAGCTTCTCAAATTGCAACACACAATTATTTAACTGCTAACCTTTCAGACCTAAATGTTTGGGGTTTTTTTCTTGTAATATTAAATCTATTTTAGGGGAGTCTCCTACTTCATGAATACCATTTGGGGTTGATACACAATAAATTTTCCATTTAAGAGATTAAATATTCCATCATGGTAGCTTTTAGTGAAATTAAAATTTTAACACACTGGGATTCTATTCTTTTCCCAGTTTATTCTGTTATTCTATTGTCAAATTTAAAATATTTGTCTGAATCACAACAGATAAGAGATTAAGAGATAAAAATCGAACTTTTTATCTTTTACAAGTATCTGACTAAATGAACACCTGTTAAAATTGTATAAATAGGAACCAAAAGATACAAATGTACTTTGAAATTCAGTGGTTTCAACTTGCATTTAAAATTTATTCTTCAGTAATTGTTTTTCATATTTTGGTCTCTAATGCTCAAGTGACTCACCCAGGTCAAGATACAGCCTAAATCCTGAAGTAACCATTGTAGTACCATTGAATAGTATCAAGCCATAGTACATAAATGTTTATAGTTCTAGATAAACATCACAGATACTTTACTGCACATTAATGTATTTGAATTATTATAATCTATCTTCCATTTTACACTGCTACACCTCTATAGCAACCACAAAAAATAGTAATGTAAAGGTTATGTCAGCTTTCTAAGGCAGAGTGATACATTGTGATCCAGATGAATTTTCAAGGGAACTTCTCAGCTGACAAGATCACAGAGAAACAGGATGATCACTTGTGAACATCTTTTTTTTTTTTTTTGTTTCTTTTTTGTCCAGGTTCGTCATTTTTCTGAAATACCTTAACTCCCTCTGTCAAATCTTACTGACGTCATCATCCTTATGAAACAGATAATAAAATTGATACTGTAGAATAAGAAGATAACGACAATCACCTAAATCACCTGATAATAACCTTAATCACCTGAATATTCATATTCTGGCCTGCTCTTCTTTCTAGTATTTTTAAATCTATGAAAGATTTCTATTTCCATAGATGAGCATAGTATGAAAATGGCAAGCGAGAAAGAGGCAAAGCTAAAATGGTAAACTGGGATCCATCACTCCGATTTGAGGCAGATGCAAAAACTCTTTGAGCTATGCCAGCTTAATCCCTGTAAGTATGGTGTTCAAATATTATTGTTTAATTTTCATAGTATACATTTTTAGCCCATGCAGTGGAACCATACTGTTTCAGGCAGCAAACAAACACAGGACAGGGGAATGTTGTAGGTGGGGTGAAAAGAAGCATTTTAAACCTTTTTAATATAATCTTTTATGTGACATTAGGACATAGCAATCTGACAGTATGATGGCTGTGGCTTTTTGTAATTATCATGGCAAAAAGAGTGCAGTTATACCTGTGTATGCACAGCTCCATCTAGGTTTCGATCTACCCAGAACTGGATTTTCCAACAACAAAACCAGTTGTCAAAATAATTCACTCAGAAGCTTCCCAGCATTACTCCAGGAATAAGTAGTATGCTCATTCTCCAGAGCAAGTGTCTTGTTTCTACAGTAAGAGGAAACTTCTGTGTCTTTTCACTGCATCTGCAACTTTTATACTGGCTCAACCATCCTGTGCTCCATCTTTTTCCTCTACAAGCTACAATGTTCCACCACCTCAGCAAAGGAGTTTTGCAACTCAAACTCATTTCATAGACTCTCTTTGAACTTCTGGAGCAAAAATTCGATATATTCAATATATTATAAGTGTAGAAAACAGATACTATTAGAGGTTCTGCTTCTAGGGATATCTGTGAATAATCTTATTTAATTAAATTGCCCTGTTTTTAAGCCTGAAATGCTAAATGTGACACTGCTTTCAAATTTTCATGGAAGCTTTTTGAAAAGTCTCCTTGGTGAACAAGTAAAGATGCTCTTAAGAAGTTGTCTTTCTTTCCAAGCATATGGCTGAACAATTCCAGGAAAGTAGTTTATGATTCGCTGACAAAACCAGAGAGAAGGTAAAAACATGACAGGACCAGGACAAAATCTATCCACCATTCAAGTGGAACAGAGGCTGCCCAGGGCTCTAAGCTGTCTCAGTTTGTGCACTGGTGCATTCACAGGCATTACCCGTAGAAAATATATTTGCTTTTGCAAACAGAAATCATAGGCACATAGCCAAACAGTGTGTAGAACACATAAAAATAAATGCACAAAAGCTAGATATGAATGGCTGGGGTCCCGTTACAAAAGAACTTCATCCTATCAACCACAGCTCTTATTAATTACTGATGTAAAAGACGGCAGGCACACATTTTGTCTAGCCTTTCTTAGTGATGAGCACCATTTTTTCTTACACATCCACTAATTCCGTTATCACCAAATTTTAGCAAGTTCCACACATTTTATTTAAACTTCTACAAATATATGGATTGTGAGGGCTGATTTTTTTACTGCACTACTGTAGTGACTAGTGACTTGTAACATGGTAAATAATAAAAATCATAATCTCTAAGAACCTGTAAATAAGACCTCTTGAACTCTGCAACATAAACCGTATTTATTCATGGAGCTGAGACTGCCAAGTCTAGAGGCACAGGTTTGCAGTAAGCTGTAGGAGATTTGGTCTCACAGGAGTTCCTACCTGCCATACTTCTGGTGCTTATGTGCATGGCACACTTTGAATGGCACAGACAGATGAACTTGCAGCAAATAAACCTTACAAAAACATGAATGAAAGGAGAAAAAGGCCAGGATAGAGGCTGGTGGTTTGCCTTTTTTCTTGTAATCACAGCCTTGGCAAGCAGCAGATTTTAAAATCTGGGGTCAAAAGAATGGGAACATTAGTTTTGGATTAAACAATCTAATCATGAGAACTTTAGAACTGAAACTCTGGATATTATCACCAGAGTTGCAGCACACTATAAAGTAATCATAGCCATCTTCCTGACTCATAAATTCATTAAGAAGTGTGTGTCTTAGTTAGGTATAATAGCATCAGTTTAGTGAGGTAACCTTTTCTCCTGCTAGATAAGGTGTTCTCCTTCCTCTGTAAGGCACTGTTTTAAAATGGCTTCTAGTATAACCAAGAGGGTTTGTGACAGGAAGGCTGGTTAAAATTACAATTTCACAACAAAGGTGTAAAAAGATGTGTAATGAATCCTGTGCTCTAGGATACCACATTGCTTACATTATTTACATAAAATGTCATGATGCTGTAATACAATCTAACGCTACTGAGCTGAGCATAACCAGTGACTTTTGCAGACTGCAGCAGTAGAAGACGAGCAAAGCTGACATTAAGATAAAGACAGTGAAAAGTGCACTGCTGGAGAAAAAAAAAAAAGGAAAAATGTGAAAAGACAGAGACACAGAAAGTACATATCAGAACTCTTTTGAAGTCAGCATTCGGAGTCCTAAAAACATAAAAGTGAATTTATCACATAAAACATTTAGAACAAGTAAATGAATCTATAGATAGAGAGCTGTCCTAGTTACAGGGGCTGGGGACAGTTTATCACTATGTAGGTATTACCAAAACTGTGTATTCTACACCTGTGTCATTTCTAATGGACTGTTAATAATGGTTCATTTGCAGCAGCTGCCTAGGACACACCTGGCACCTCAGGCTACAAGATGGGTGTTAAAGAAACCCTGGGAGGGGAGTTTCTTTGTCTTCACACTAATAACTGTGATCACAGCTCTGATAACTCCCCACCAGGGAGGCATTAGCAACTTCACATCCAGCCTGAGGGGTCATCTCTGCTAATGGGCCATAATGGACTGGTATAACAGGCAGCTGCAATGACCTAGACCATCAAAGATTCCAAAAATATCCCATGACTCACAGAGTTAAATCACCTGTTGTGAAACTCCTCATCCTGGGGGAGGTGCTGGGCATTCCCACCTGAACCTGAGCATATATAAACTTTGGAGTTTGGGGCTTCTGGTACTACTTGTTGAATCCAGAGGAGATCTGGAACTCCGACAGGACTGCGATCATTACCTCAACAGAACTGCCAGCATCATCTGGACCGACAGATTTCCTTTCCTTTTACTTTGCACCTAGGGAGGCCACGCGGTGCTCAGCGCAGAGGTTGACAAACACCATTCACTTCTTGTCCC
The DNA here is from genome assembly GCF_009829145.1 of Chiroxiphia lanceolata. Classification (NCBI taxonomy): domain Eukaryota; kingdom Metazoa; phylum Chordata; class Aves; order Passeriformes; family Pipridae; genus Chiroxiphia; species Chiroxiphia lanceolata. Next base: position 32,885,460 of record NC_045641.1, read on the forward strand.
GGAATGTGGGGTTATACATCTGTCTTTCTGGGTTAAAACCAGTTGTTCTCTGTATCATTGTATTTATTGTAATCTTTTCAGTAAATTTTAACTCTGACTTGTAAGCTCTCTTGAGTTGGGTTCATTTCTCCTGCTAGTTTACTCTTAAACCAGCATAACACCTTTAAACAGATTGAGCTTGAATATACCTATTGAGCAAGCAGGAAAAGGACTAAAAGGTCAGGACTGGTTCCTCAGAGAGTGGCAGAAAGGACAGGAGCAGATTAGAGGTAGATTAAGGGCCACACATTTGTCTGAAAGGGCCTGCTGAGGCAGCAGGAGGGAGGACACTGGGGACTGCAAATTTCCCATGAAGAAGAAAGCCAGGAGACATTCTGCAGCAGTGCAAGGGGGCTTGCACTGAGCATCCTTTCAGAGTGGAGTGGTGGTTGTGAAAGGTAATGGCAGTAGAGGCCTTAAATTTGCATGTTGGTCACAGAAGCAGCATAGGCACTGGATGATGGGGAGAGAAACTGTTTTCAAAACCTATTGAAGGAACTGGAAGACACAGCTGAAGCAAAGAGGACTACACCAGGACTTCGGGAAGAACAGTAGAATTATAATGAACAGCTGAATGCATTAATGAGGGAATTCATATACAGGTAGATAGAAACTGTATGAGAATGTTGTATTCTACCTTTCTCTTCCAGTGCTTTCCAACTTCTGTTCAGAACTAGACAAAATAAAAGAAAATGTAATTTTTAGTACCCACTGAATGGACAAATTTCCAGTTTATTTCTGGTTGATTATGATAGTTTTATGCCAATATTTATCCTTAGTTTGCTTTAAACAGAAATTAATACCTTAATCAATGCTCCAAGAGCTACAGAGGATTTACAGTTATAAACCACTGTGATCCTTATTAGAAAAAACAACATAACAGCTATTTGATAAAAATAAAACTCAAAATGAACAGTGTCATATATTGAAAGTAGAAAAATCATTGTCTGGATAAAGTAGAAAAATAACAAGATAGCCACACAGTAATTCTGATATTAGCTGGCAATGAAAAAGAGAAGAGTAGTGAAATTCTCATAGTATGTTGGTAAGTGTATATACAGTTGTCTGGTTTCACCAGTAAAAATATGAGTGTGCTTATTTTGGCTGTTGACAGTGTGTTCATTATTCAAGATATCAAGGAAATCAACCACTTCAAAGATAAAAACAAACTGGTGCACAATGGAAGCTGCCAACAAACCATGAAAGTATAAATGCATACACTCACAGGAAAGAAAAACAAAACTAATTTTCTTGCCAAACTGAGAACAAGATGTGTTGCTCTGTGTTTTCTGAGCTTAATTTTGTTTTATCCAATCCCTTGGCCTCAAGTCCCTTGAAGAACTCAGGTGAAGTTTTGAAAGATGTGGAAGATGCAGATTTCTGGAGAAATTGTCAAGAGTAAACATAAACTTGAAAGTTGGTGGCCCTAAAAGTTCTCATTTTAGGTGAACAGGACTTGCAAAACACATTGTGCATTAATTTCCAGAGCAAATCATCTGACACAAATGTGAAGTTGATCTGAATTCTTCTAATATTCCCAAGGGAAAAAAAGTTAGAAAACACGGGAGGATGGAAATTTGGTCAGTTAAAAGAACAGAGCTTGCAGTATAAAAATCTAATTCTCTAAACTCCCATTTTTACATTCCTTAATAGATTAAGAAATTAAATCCTATATTTTTCAAATTATTTACATATATAAAAGTGAACCTACAGATTGTTGGAAAAGAGACAAGACAAACTGGAAGGGAATGTTGTCATGGTGTTAACCTGATGAAAATGTAATACTGCCCATCTAGCTTACAAAATTACACTAGCAGCAAATATTACTAGGAGAAGAGGGCCATCTTCTTACAGAATTTTTATACTTCTCTAAAATTTCATTTAAAACAACTTTTTAAATCAAAAAGATGTTACTCTATATGATCTCTCCTCCCCCAAAAAAATTTTCCAGTGATTTTTTCATTCTTTGAAAAATATCTTAATGTATTTCCCAAAGCACAAATAAACATTATTCAACAATACATTGCATTGAATTCTCTGCATTGAATTGTATTTAGAAACAGTAAAATAAATATGGTATGTTTTCTATTTCTGACATCTCTGTTACAGAATCAGTTATGCAATATGCAAAGAAAAAGAGATATAAAAATTTCAGTAAAATAACTAGTCCTATGGTAAAATCATCATAATATTTTCTCAACACATAGTTCTGGCTTCTATCTCTATTATTGGGGCTTCTGTCCACATGAAGAACAAATACAGAAAGTTATTTACAAACAAACAAGAAAATTAGGCTATCTAGGTAAGCCTTCCACTATTACTAGATTTTATCCTTGAAACAGGAGTAGAATGACAGAGAAACATCTTGTTAAGAAAATGTTGCAATTTCTAAAAATTAAATAAACCTTCAGCTTTCATCACTTAGACAATATATAGGCAGTGGAATAGAAAGTGTTGCATTTTATCTTTTCAGTATTTCCCAGTATAACAAAACCTAAGAAAATCTTGGATAGGCTGTAGGTTACACAAATTTTAGAATATTTTGCAGTCATCTAATTCTGTTTCCTTACCTTCCACTTGGAAGTCTCTGCCTGGGCTAGCACAGTAACAAATAAGATTAATGTGCACTTTCTGATACAGGTAAGATAGTTGCTTTTGCTATTTTCAAACTATAATTTAATTTACATTTTATTAAATAAGCATCAAAAGCTGCATGTACAGGACTACCAGAACATTTCTGTCTTACTTTTATGGTAAAGCTTTGCTGTTCTGCTAATGTGAGGTAAATTAACCCTTTTTCTGAATGAGTGAAGAAACCTTGCTCTACATTGCATTCTCTGTCTAGTAGAGAAGGAAAAGGAGGATAAGAGACTTGGTCACATAGTCAAAGAAGTTGATGACTTTTGCAGGAGTGGAAAAGGTTTGTGCGATTCTAGAGATTGACAATTTTACATTCAGTACTTTTGTTAGATCTGTGAACCATGTAGACAAACATGACTGAGCTTGGTGCATCTGCATTAACAGCATAGAAGATAACAGCCCATCTTTTTTTGTGTGTAAAAAAATATTTAGTAATAGAAATCAAGTTTTTTCAACTGCTTAAGCCTTTATTGACACTCAAGGTATCTTGTCTTATCAGCACAGAAGTCTGTAGGCTAAATGTCAGTCTTTGTCATGATAATTGTGCATTCAATAAAGCAAGACTCATCACAGAGAGAAAAGATGTAGTACTCCAACCTCAAAGCTACAGACTCAATTCAAAGTTTCCCAGCAAGATTTGGGATCCTTTCCAGTGGATGCCTGATCAATAACATAGACTTGAAAAGGATAGGCATTGTAACCACATTCCTGTTTTAGGAGCCGGGCCTTAACCCTTTCTTCAAGATTAAATCCATGGCTTATGCAAACTTTTTTTTTTTATTGTGATAGAATAACTCATGTAGAATAGCTGATCTCCAAACACTAATTATGTTTTCTACTCACTAAGTGGATGCCTCAGATGGAAAATCTGGGATTTTCACAGAAATTTATCCCCGTGGACTGACTACTGAAAACACAGATACTTGATCTAAGAAGGACAAAATTATCCTTACTTCACTCTGAGAGCTGGATGATCAAAATGCAGGTACAAAAAAAAGCTACATCAGGGACATGAGATCCTGAACATTGTTCTGTTCTAATTATTCTGAACTTAGAGAGGCTACAAATTTCAAAAATTTATAAGGTTGTATTTGGAGTATGGAAAAATAAACTATTCCTTCAGTTTTTTTAACTAGGAAACTCTTCCTAAAAGACTGAAGAATGAACACAGAATCTTGCCTGGAAACCTTTCTCACATGAGAAACTCCAGTTGAAAGCAATAAAAACATTCTCCTCAGCAACTTATGAGACCAATTTATGTCAAATTAGAAGAACAAAGAAAATGCTGTGTTTAAGGAAGATGTTTCCTTCCATATGATTCCACTAACAGGACAACATTGTTCCTCTTACCTAAGAGATATGTGAAAATAAATCAATGTATTTCATGAAATGCTCTTTATACAACAATAAGTTTTTTGTTTATTTGCATGGGTTTGGTGTTGTCAGACATGTAACTCTCACTTCAGTATTTTGAACCCTAAGCAGTTTTTGTCAATTTAATCTCTTCTCAACATCTATTCCCCTAACTGTGAGTTCATATTCAAATGGAATTTACAAAGAAAGCTGAAAAAGAGCAAGATATTTTGTTTGCTTGCAGTTAGCTGTAATGAGATGACTACTCTCAAAAGCTGGGCTTTATGTACTTGTGATTCTTCACATGCAAAATATGTTCTAAAGGATGACTCTTAGCATAAATAATGCACAATTTAATAGACAAAAAATAGTCTCAGTTGGTTTTGACGTGGAGTTTTGTGAGCTATGTAAGATAGCTTTTCTTAAAGCAAACTTGGTAGCAGTAGTTAGGCAGGCTTATTTTTTAATTTATTTTGCTAGAGTTCTCTATCCTTAGGGAGAAAAATGTGCACAGACAAAGACTTATTACAGAAGACATTATCATTTCCAAATCTAATAGAAACAGTTTGCTCAGACACAGGATTCAGAGTAAAAATGTTTCATTCTCAAAAGCACTGACATTCTGTTGATAGGGATTTCAATAAACAAACAAGTGTTGCTTTTTGATAACCCTCTTTCTGTCCAGTAGTATTTCAGAGCAGAGGCAGAGCTCTTTGCAGGCTTACTGCTGTGAATGAAAAAAAGATGACAGTCAGATTAAAGGCTTCCAAGGAAAACTTGAATTTTATGTCAAGATAAAAGCTGGTGAGTTTAATTTACAGTTTTGTGTCCTTATTCAGGGCATTCATACTAATCTGGACATATGATTAGAAATGTGAAGAACCGAAAGAGTTGTTGCTTTTCAGACCTCAACATATCTCTAAATTTTATGTAACCTTGAACATATTCTTAATGTTACAGAACACCATAGAAATAAGTCTACTGAAATCACTTCCTTTTCCTTGAAATAATGTTTTCAGAAAGTTCTACATCTAACACATAACAAATACACCCAAGGTTTGTGTTGTTAAAATAAGCCCTAAAACATTCATTCTGTACACTATCTCCCTATCTCCCCCTTTGCTCTAATCTATAAATGCCTTCACAAATACAGCTTGTTCACAAGATACATCAATTCTAAATAGATCATGTTTAGACAAAACACATATTCAATTTGCACCAGGGCATTTTTGGAAGATTGAAATACTTTCCTTTTCCACATTTTTTTTCCATATATTCCTACACTTTTTTTTCTATTTATTCACAGACTCATACCATCCTTTGGTATTAGCAAAAATGGACCAGTAAACCCTACTGTTAATTCTCTGAGCACAACAGATATATAGACACTTTTTCTCCCAAGGAGACAACAGTTAATAGGTTGCAGGAGGGGTTTTCTGCCAAGACTTCTCAATTTCCATTTCAAACACTGCTTCAAAACTCTTTTATAATATATGTTACCATAGATCCTAGCAGGATCAAGACCCCATGATTATAGTTAAATAGGGATAAGTTACCACTGCAGCATAAGAGTGTAAAAAAACTCCACAGGCAAACAAACATAAAAACAGTCGAATGAGAGATAAAAAAAGTAAATACATAGTGGGTTAGCTTGCAGCCCTTTGCATCTTGTTTCTGTTGCTACTACAGAACCATTCAGAAACATACAACCATGCTATAGATGTATGTAAGAAATTTAGTAATGGGAAAACACTGTCTTTCAATTATATTGAAAATTAAAAGTTTTATTTAAAAGGTCTAATTGAAATATCTATTTCAATAAATACTCCTCCTATATTTTTTATTTTGACTTTTACATGTCTCAGAAAAAAAAAAATCTTGTCAATGCTTAGGGAAATGCTGCTAAGTGAGAAGACTGGAACTACTACTGTGTATTAATCAAATTTTGTCAACCATTGATAACATATGGTATTATAATTATGTCAAATATGTTTACAAAAGATGCAAACAGGTGCTAACGTTTGTGTTCCAAATGTTGACAGGTCTTAACAAGATGTTCTCTGTTTACCAAACTGTGTCCTGCAAACAAGGCAAGAAAAGAACTATAAAGTAGGGCAAAGAAATTTTTCCAAGTAACTTAAATTTCTTCCAAAACTTTTATGAAACTTGCTGTTTCCAATATAATTTGATATAAATAGTAGTCAGGATTCCATATTATGCATGAAAAATTAAGAGCCATTTCTGAATAGTATTGTTCTTTCCAATTCATGAGGTGAATGTAGAATACATCTACTGCTAACACTGTTATCACTAGTATTTATTATTACTACGGTTGTGCTGGATTGAGAGGCCCTGCCAGCAGTGACAATCACGTGGCATCTATCATATGTTCCTATACATAAAAGACTGTCAACAGAGTTCAAAATCTCAGAAAGATGCACAACAACAGAACGTAATGAACAGGACACGTAAAAAAATGATGAGACATCATTTGAAGAGAAAGACCTCTTTGGGACAGCTTTATCCAAGAACTATGGGAACTTTTTATAATTGAACTTCTTTATCTTTAATAATGTAGATGTCTAAAATACTTTCTAGTAAGACGGGAAAAATTAATGTTCATGTATAATTATTACAAAATTAGTGTGCTCTTATTTCTGTTTGTTCTAGAACAATAAGTATCAGATATGGCTCAGTAATAAATAACTTTTAGTAGTAAGTAACAAAGTATGTAACTATTCTTCTTAAGAAGAGAGAGAATGCAACACTGTTTTAGGCTGCTGGATGTTTGAATTGTAAACCATGTAGATACTGTGCTGATAGGTACAAGGAATGGGCTAGCTTCTATCTCTTTGAAGAGTGGCTTTAAGTAAACTGTCACTGACTTTAAATAATTTCCATTATTTCATTCTGCTGTCTCTTCATTGCTTAGGATCATTATCTCTTAGAAACTATATGTGATTCATGTGTATTAAAGGTTGCAAGTCAGGTTAACAAGTAATCAAGTCCTTATTGTAATTAAGAGGAAGTGCAAATTCTTAATTTACATCCACATAGGTCAAATTAAGAATTTTCTAATATATTGATCATTTCAAGTGGCATTAAAAAATTTTTTTAAAAGATTTACACTGGTTTCAAAAATATTTTAAAGCATACTTAAAAGAAACTGCCCCTCTCCATGCAAACCTCTCCAGTGTGTTATCCTCTCCAAGATGTTATACGTCACCCAGGAAAGTGGACTACTGTAGAGAGAGATCTAGTACTTGAAGGAATTAGCTGTGCTGGAGATTAATTATTTTGACCTGAACAAGGCACAGTTACCCACAGATCCAGATAAAGTCCAATGCATGGACCCACACAGAGGAAATTTGTAAGGTGTGCACCATGGTCTCACACCAACACATTGGCAACAATAACCTGGAAACACGATGGGTCACCAACAGTGGATGCAGTGGTTCACCAACTCTGTGAATACGAAGACAATTATCTCTTCCTCCCTTGTCTCAGCTGTATGAAAAGGTGTGAAAAACTGTTCCAAGAGTTCCATATGTCCTATGCCCCATCTGTATGGACACACATCTCCGCTATTAACAATAGGCATTCTTTTGCTCAAGAGAGGATATAGAAGGTAAACACCATGGGGCACCCTGTGATTTTAGCTGTAAGACCACAAAGAGGACATGGGGAAGTGGGATGGAAAACCTACTTAGACCCTAGAGGCACAGTACGTAAATTGCAGGGAAAAACATTCACAAATGGGTGTTCTTCTAGGAAAGTTGCTGTCAATACAGTAGGCAGTTTCTCATGCAGAGTGGAAGAACTGATTTTATTCCTGATGCCATGGGAAAAAAATTGTACTCCATTTCTATTAGAAGTAAGTGGAGAATCCTATGACCAATATTAGAGGGGCCCTGCCTCCAGCGGCTGGAGGAGAGGAACAGCTGGGTTTACTGAATTGTGAGGATTCAATGGGCTGGCATATTGGACCCAAAAGAATATAAGGCTCTAATAGATACCAATGCACAGTGTATAGTGCACTTAGTCTCAAGAAGAGGAGGCTCAGGGGGACCTCATCATTTTGCTACAACTACTTGAAAGGAGGTTGTAGTGAGGTGGAGGATGGTCTCTCCTACTGTGCCTACAGTGAGAGGACCAGAGGAAATGGTGGTACGAGACAGAGGAGATTCAGTTTAAATATTAAAAAAATATTTTTCAATGTTAGGGTGGTCAGGCGTTGGGATAGGTTGTACAGGGAGGTGGTAGAATCACCATCCCTGGAGATGTTTAAGAGGCTCTGAGATACTGGATTATTTTATTAAGTATTTGCTCCTACCAACTCAAGTGTGTGTGTGAGAGGGTAAGGGACAGGTTGTATTTAACAGAGGTGAGGTAATACCCTATCCTATCCCAGCCCCTGTGAGAGTCCTGGGGCAACCCCAGGGAAGCTGTCAGTCACTGGGAGCACTATCCACTCCGCACCCCCTGGAACCCCCAGCCCGGCCTCTGATTGGCTCACACAGTGGGAGCACTTGGACTTGATGATCTTAAAGGTCTCTTTCAACCTTGAAGATTCTATGATTATTTCCACCAGTGCCTTGTCATATTTGGAGTATGGGAAAAATATGGAGCTCCATTCAAACATGGACTGAGACAAAACAGACAAGGAGTACCTGTAGAAATACAAGATGTTTGGCTAAGGAAGTTCATTTGTCATTACTTCATGGTGTACATAATTTATAGGTGGTTTTAAACCCTTGTGGAGAAAGGTGACAGAACATTTATTCTATCAGTCTGTCTATGACATTGTGACATTTCTGTTTAAAATTTGATGGTAACGCTGTCATCTGGAAATTGATCATCTCATATTTAAGCTATTACAAAATACTCAGAACATCTTCAAACTGATCATTAGTTGAAACTTGTATAATTTACTCAGCTACCACTGAAATCCCACCACCAGGAATAGATTAAACTATATTCTTAAACAACAAATGCAGACAGTGCTTACTGATGGCTGGACTGATTAACCACGTGGTCTGCTTCTCCCTCCTCTAGAATGGTATGATTGACTGACAGCATGGTTTTATGCAATTTCTTTCATTGTAATAGAACATCTTTAGCTAATCTACCATTCTCGACAAACATGTCTTCACTGCAGTGTTAATCTAAACTTCTCCATATGTCCAAGTCTAGGGGAATCTGATCCAAATGTCATGCTAATTTAAAGCGCAATCACAAAATAGAACTTTCAAACATAATTATAACTTAAGTAAAATGGCTGAGAGCTCTATGATGTTTGACAATCTGTAACCTGCTTCTCTTAATCCAAAATGCATTTCTGAATATCAAGGCAATGGACTTTCTGTCAAGACTGCAGTGAGTACAAAATTTAATTCAATTCCACTTTTGCCACCTATAACTATATTACATAAAACTAGTCATAGCAAAGGTGCACCTCTTTCAGTAACCTATGTCATAGTTCTTGGTTACTGCTGCCATCTCAGTCATGTCAAACAGCCACCCCATCTGTCTCCACTGACCATGCTTGTGGGGACCAAGGAGAATCTATCATCACAGGTTTGAGCTAAGTTCTGCCTTTGTTTTATTGTCTGTGATGACTTCGCAGTGTCGCCTGAAGCAACAGGTGAAAGGAGTATAGTGCGTAGAGCAGTGCATTCTTCATGCCAACAAAAACTCAGAAGAGGCTGCTTAAGCTTCCATACAGTGTTAAATTTTAAATTGGAAACTGCTTTTACTCAGACCTGGGGAATTAAAAATAAGGCAGGTTGCAATATTCTGTAATATGAAACATTTCAAATATTTTACAAAGTACAAAATTATTTATCATGATGATGTCCATTCTTATCATCATCATCATCATGGCTAGGCTTCGTGAATGAAGATTTAGGAAGGCTCTATCCACATTTGTTACAGGCACGCTGGTGGCTTATGAGGCCAATACGAGATAGACATATCCATTCTTAACGTGAGAGGAAATTTTAGTATCATGTATTCATAGGAGATCATTCAGACATCGAGGAAACACAAAAAATAGAATGGAAAGTGAAAAATTAACTTTTCTACATATATACCTCTCTATATTTTTTCCCTTTAAGCTCATTCTCCTTTCAAACCAGAATATTTAATTTTCTGATCAAACTAAAGAAAAAACAGAGAAATTTTGCAGTAAAGTTTAAAGTTTATTGTTTAAAATATTGTTCATTAAAACAAATTCATATGATATAAAATATCATTCCAGTCTTCCTACTAAGATTCCTTCTTTAAGAACTGGATAGATTACAAATATATACAGTGATCAGTTCATAACACTTTACCTAAATATTGTTAACATACTTAAAAAAAATAATTTTTTTTTAAATCCCAAAAGGATTGAAGGAAATATGTATGAAAAAATGCTATCAAACCCCATCCAATATTATAAAGCCAAAATATTTTATCTGTCTTCCTCCCAACATCATTAAATATTTTTAACACGTGACAGTATTGTGAAGGGGAAACTAAGAGTATAAAAAAGAAAATAATGAAGACTAAAGAGAAGAAATTGCAGGATGGATGGAGGAACAGATAATAACTGCCTGGAATACTAAAGTGGAGGTGAGACTGCGTGTAAACAACTAGGTAGTAATACTTTGGGGGAAGACCCACAGAAGTGAAGTACTTTTGACTAATATTATTTTTAGCATGAGTAACTTTTTGGTCAGAGACTTGGGTATTCCGATAAACACCAAAATGCAAACATTGCATGCTGCATTAGGATATACTACAGACCTTCTCTCCACAGCAGATAACAACCGAGGTATATGTATACCCTACATATATTCTGAACTAGTCCTGCTTGAAGCTTGAATTGTATCCAAGAAGAAATATGAGTGTTTCTGATTTTTTTTTTGTTGCAGAAATTGCCTTTAGCTTTTTACACCTCAGCCTTCACACAGACAAGCGTTCTCCCTTTCCTTCTCTCTCTCTGCCTCCCCCTCACTCTTTCTTGCTATGCGCATTGCAAAATAACTTTTTCAGGCTGATGTTCATACTATATTTTACTCCTGAGACTGCCACATTAGTAGATGTCAAATGGCCCAAGTCACAAAGCATTTCTCATGCTCCTAATTGGCTGAGGCTAATCTATATGATCAGCCGACCCCCACAGAAACCATTTCAGAGATGATTCCTCAGATAGATAGCCTGCATTTAAACTGATCCCTCTGGTCAATTAGTAAAAAGAAATAAGAAACAGGGAACACTGTGGTTGCTCTGTGGTTGCTCTGGCAGGCTGGTGGCCTACCACGCTTATTACTTTCTGTAATTCCTTTGAGAACTGCCTTATTTTATTTTCCATTTAGCTCAAGATGAGAACTTCAAATTTTTAGAGATGTTTTTTTTCACACTGATATCAGACCTTCACCCTGCCAACAGACTATTTTTACACCATAATATTCCTGTAAAGAAACTTACATATACTCTTCCCATATGTCTCCAATAATAAGTTATCATTGTGATTTAATACCTGGCATTATACAAGTGTATCCTGCTTTTGCAAAAGAAAAAAAGGTGTTGTTTCACTGCTGCCTGAAACCTGTATTCTCAGGGCATAACATGACACGCTGATCTTAAAAGTCACACACATAATACATTAGCAGTCTACTGTTCCTGCCTCCCCACCAGCTGTCTGAAAGTTGCTGTAATAGTAGGAATTTGCACCTTGCAACAAACGTTTTTCTCCTGATTTCACAGGAGAAATTTCTTTTATTAGATCAACTAAATTTCACTATCAAAACAGAGATATGAAATTGAGGAGAAAAGAAGGGCAGAGGACAATCCAGGCATGGCAGTAAATACAAGCAGCCTTGCCAATGATTTTATTTATATGTCCTTTCCAGTCTTTCAGGAATGGCCAAATATCACATGTTCTCTTGCTTTCATATGGTGATATTTTTCAACCTGAAAAATAATTTTCATGTTGAGTTGGTGGAAGTCAAAAGGTGATAGCAGATGTAGAAACTGTACTTATGTAAACACAGAACTTTTCTTCTGCGTGAATATAAACAATTTATAAATGTACTCCTAGCAATACAAATGAGAACCAGGCAGATGGGAAACTTTCCAAAACCAAGGGTGAGACAAATTTAGGACGATAGCACATCTGTAGAATACAGATTTCAACAATACATCTAGCTTTTTTTCTTCAGGCACTCAGTTTTGATAAAATCTCATCAGAATTAGGTCAGTAATAGTGGTTCATAACCAACCAAATGTCTTGTTTTCCTAAACCACTGAACATGTATTGAATTAAAAAAAACACAAACAAACTTTTTTTTCCTCAATTAATAAAAATAATTAAATGATGTTAATTATACTTGGAGCAACTGGTATAAGTATATGCTCAAATAAGAATATTTAGCATTTTTTGCTGTATGGCTTCAAAAATTTTAATAGTTTTATTAGCTGAATGAAAAATAATTAGTTCTATTCAGAACATTTTGAAGTGAAACATTTTGTCTTTTCCAATTATTTTCATTTTTGCTATTTTTACAGTCCTAGTCTGTGATGTCTCTTTGCATAAGTACCATTCTCTCTAAACTTTTCTACTTCTACTAAATCAGTTTTGAGAGGGATTGGCCAATGCGTCACTCAATATTTTACATTTGAGTGCATCATAGACGTATAAACCAATTTTCAGAACTGTGCTTTCCCTTAATTCTTTTCCTAATAATTCCTGACACTTTATTAGATTTTTGGGACACAGCTGAGTTTTGTCCACATGTTTTCAAAGAAGAATCTACCATAATTCTCTTAATGCTGATTTAGTAAGTTATACATAAAATTAGTAGTTCAGCACTTTCATAATTGGTCCTCTTTAGCTTGCATGTTATCAACTCTTAGTGATTTCCTACCAATCATTGTATTGATTTTTTCTAAAATATCTTATGTAAGATAAATTTAACATTATTCTTGATATCCATTTCCTGTAAAGAGTGGTTCTGGTGCAGCAGCAGCTTAATTTAGAGGTATAATTTCCACATCATTTAAAATAATTTATTTTTTTTAATTATTTTATTTTTTAGATGCGGCTCAAAATATGTTTTGATTTAGCAAAATACTTTTTTTTTAACCTGTCAAAATTTGCATTTAAATTAGAAAAAGAAGTAATATAGTTTTGCTTTTAACAGTTTCCTTTGCCCTATTCTTAACCCCAGTAAATACTTTTGTTCCTCAATCTATTGACTACTTTATATTTTTACCATGTCTATAAAGTAGAACTTTTAAACAAACTTTATACTGCCCATGAATGTTTTGCCTTCTCAACTCACTATTTAACTTGATCACTTACATTTTCAAGTAATTCATATAAACTGTAATTTCCTGTTTTCATGTTAAATTTTCTACCTTGGGTTTATGTGCTTTTGCATTCCTACTCAGATGTTGGATAGGATGTGTTACAGCTGTGATTCCCCAACAGCTGCCTGAAGCAGTTCTAGACACAGGTCCTGTGCACAACAAAAAAATAAATCAAGACTCATGTCTCCTCTTGCTTGCTAACTGAACTGTTTTTCCAATAAGTAAGCATTCAGGGGATCTAAAATTTAGAGTTGGCACTGTGCCTTTTTGTTACAGAGTCAGCATAGGAATAATCAGTCTCCTGATACAATTAATTTTCTGCCCTAACTATCCTCTAAATTTGCCTTAGTATGTCATCATTACTGTTACTGTCAGCCCAACACAGTCTACTGTTATATTCTTATTGCTTTGTTTTTTTGGCTTTTTGAACCTACTGAGATTGTATTAAATTTTGGAGAAGTCATCTTGCTTATTTTTCACGTTCTATATGACATAATTACTCTAGATGCTCCAAATACTTTATTGGAACATGCTATTATCTTTCCTGTGGGCTCCATAAATATATACAGCAGTCTGGCCAAATAAATACAGTATCAATTTCTGCAGCAGAACATTTTACCCTCTCATTGCTTCAAAGCAAACGATTCCTGCTCCTCCTCCAGACCACTCTGAAAATCTTCTCGCATACCCTTAAAGTTCTGAACTGTATGTCTCCTCAGGAAAATCTTACCAACCTTGACTGCATCTTTTCTGTAATCTTCGATAAATCAATTGCTGCAAACCATAAAAAGCAAAATAAAAGTGGATTTATGGAGCAACAGCAAGCTGAATAAAATAATATGTCCAGATTTAAAATAATTAACAAGTAAAGAAAAAAAATCAAAAAGTAAAATAATTAGAAAAATTTTGCTTCTTCCTATGACAAGCCAATCCTGCTAACACCATCCGTAGTCAGAGGTATCTCTTAAAGGGCAGAATCTCTATGCAGGTAGTTACTGCTTTGTTGATTTTCTGGGTACAGGCAGGTGTTAGATATTGGCTGAACATTTGGTTACCTAAGCCATTCTGTGCTGTAGAAGTGTATGAGGCAACTAAATCAGGATTTTGTAATCACAGTTGTGGACTTGTTGCTCGAATTCCCCTGTATCTTAGATTCATTTTTTTTCCCCACCTAGACCTACAGCTCTACTCAGGTAAGTTTCTACCTTTTCTTAAAACGTTAGCACAGATCTCTTAATGCCTGTAACGGTGACATTTAAGTGTTCTAGACTAAAAGCTTTCAGTCTTTTTAAAGAAAATATTTGTACGAATGGACGATTCAAAACAGGATAACCTAGTAAGGCCTACTACACAGAAAATATATTTTTCTGTCCCATAGCCACAGTGCAATGAAGAGTCTGATATTTGGGGGTTTTTTTGAATAAAAGTTTTTTTCTTACTTAAAGACCAGTTATCAATTTCCCATGCTTCAGAGCAGTTCCTACGCTTCAGAAAAAAAAGATATCAGACATTGCAATTCCAAACGAATAAAAAAGATATTTCAGTAGTTATAATTTAATGATGTACTTCAATCCTGAGATAAAGTATTAATTCCCAATGGAAAGTCTGTTTTAGAAGCATAATATAATACAAGGTTTACAGAAAAGATCAGGTTTCAGCAGATGTCTTTCATATACATGCAACATTCAAAATAGCATACAAACACCCTTAATTTCTCTAAGTAGCAGTTTCAAATTCTGCTTTGATAGTATGTAAATTTTTACTCAGTTCTTAGAATTTAGGACTGTTTAAAAAGCCCCTTGTTAAAAATCAGAACAGATATACTCTTTGAGTCCAGAAAAAACATACCAAAAATTAATTTCAGAAATTATGCTTTGAGCATCCCTTCTCTCTATTGCAGTTTCTGGTTGAACTTTAAAATGTTACAAAAAAATATGTATTCCAAGCTTTGTCTTTCTATTTGACATTAAAAAAGATTATTACCTTTTCAAATTGATTTGCTATTAATCAGCAAAAGACCTTTCCACACAAAGATTCCGATAAGACTTATATTAGTCAAGCATGTACACATTTCACGCCCATTTCTTACTCTACCAAGGACATAAAAAGTGCAAAGACCATTGCAATCAACCTTTGACCTTCACTCCTTTTACAATTTTTTCCAAATAACAAAAAATAAGTAATAGAAGTTTGAACTAGTTGTCAAAAATATGACAAGTAAATATAAATTACAGTGTATTTTTAATAAATATAGTAGGCAGCAGCAGGTGGTAGACTGGGTCGAAACAACTTCTCTGAAAAACCCATGTTGATTTGTTAAGAAGGTATCTACAAATTATGCCTGCACATGCTGTCTGCTTTAATGTTATATGTCTTTAAATCCAAGCAGGTACATAAGTACTTCTTCAGTAAGGAATGTGGAATAACAATGGCAAGCAATACGTTGGTGTTAAAGGTTTTTCTTTTTTGAGTCCTAATTTGGTATCAGAATTTGCAATGCTTTTGTTTGCAACAGACGAGCACATGAAGCTGAATTACTAACAGCTCTCAGAGCAGAGTTCACATTTGGGGTTACCTGTATTCGTTCACAAGACTTTTGCATGAATGAAACACATCTTCTGTTTTATGTGTGGTCTAAGGTCAACAGAATTACTCCAATCTGACCATGGTCAGAAATGTCCATAGCACTTCTCATCAGCTACAATAAATAAGCAAATTTCTTCATTTCTGCAACTCATTTTAAGTTGATATAAAATTTTCTACTTTGAAATATTGAACATATTTTATATTAAACTATGCCTAATATCAAAATTTCTTTTCCTTTGTATTAATTTCTTTTTCTAATAAGAAAATTTCATGGTTTAAACCCAGACAGAAACTAAGCATCACCTAGCCACTCATTCACTCCCCTTCCAGTCGAGTGGTGGAGAGAGCCAGAAGGGTAAAACTGAAAAAACTCATGTGGGGTTAAGATACAGTTTAACTGGTAAAGTAAAAGCCACTCACCCAAGCAAGGCAAAACAGGGAATTCTTTCACCACTTCCTATGAGCCACCTGCTCCATCACACGCAAGGGTGGCTTGGGAAGACAAAAACCATCACCTCAAGTATTCCAACCCTTCCTTCCTCTTCCCCCAGCTTTTATTACTGAGCATGACACCATATGGTATGGGATATGCCTGTGGTCAGTTGGGGTCAGCTGTCCTGCCTGTGCTTCCTCCCAGCTCCTTGTGCACCCCAAGTCTTCTTGCTGGTGGGGTGGCATGAGAAGCAGGAAAGGCCTTGACACTGTGTAAGCACTGCTCAACAGTAAGAAACATCTCTGTGTTATCAACACTTTTCAGCACAAATCCAAACTGGAGCCCATACTAAGTACAGTAAAGAAATTTAACTTTATCCCAGCTCAAACCAGGACAGAAATTAAGTTTCTCTGATGGATAAATTATTCTGTATAATCTGTAGGCCTAGAAGTAATTTGCTTTTACTCATTAACAGCATAAAAATGTTTGTGAGTCCACAGGAGATTTCTATCTATGTAATGGCATGATCTGTCCAGTATTTTATGAAGTGTTTGAGTGTCAGAATGAAATTAAGTACATAAGTGTAAGATTTATTTTTTTAGATGCTTAAGGATTTGAAGTTGTTTAACATTTCTCCCAGCTTCATGAGCTCACTTGATTGAAGAGTGAAAAGTTAAATATCCTGAATGATCCCAATAGTCTCTCTAATTAGTAAATGTTCCTTATTGGGATGGGAGATGTCTGCTGTGCTTTAAGTATTACTATTAGTTATAATGTTAGCTGAATATTTGTAATCACTTCAAAATTAACCTTTGTATCCTCAGGAGATTCTTCTTTGTAAGAGTCACTCAGAACCTGAGAAACTAATTAGTCAATGACTGATAAGTGCAGAAGAACACAAATTAGTTCTTTATTTACTGCTTTATGGCTGTACTGTATAATATGTATTGCAATTATAATTTGTTTTATATTGTAAAAAGAAAAGCATATAATTCAGGCATAATAATAATATTTTAGAGTCATGCTGGCATTTCATCAGTGCTGTCTCTTCCTTGGCCATACAAGGTAAGAGGAAGCCTTCGGGTAGGCGTTTGAAAGATATTTTCTGCATCTCTTGACAGAGTACAGATTATAAACCCACTCTTCATGAAGCATGGAGAAACACATTTAAGATGGAATATCTGAATTTCAGCATGGCTTCACACTACTCCATTTGCCAAAAGCTTGTGTGCTTGACATTCACTGACTGCATGTTGATGAACAAGGCACTGATTAATGATGTCATCCTCTTAAAGAATACCCAAGGCCATTCCATTAATCTAATAATACTGTCATGTAATAAATTCAATTAAAATCTATGATATTGTTCCCACGTACTATGCAATAAACTAATTATCTATTACTATAGATACAGTCTATTTAAATATGAGTTTAGAAAATGGGATTATGAAATTTTGAATTATTAAAAAATAGAAATATCTTTATACTTTTAGATTTAAAGCTCTAGGAAAAAAGTCACAAGTTTCTACTAGTTGATATGACCTACAGTCCCATGTCCCATGCAACATGAATTAACCCTGCAACAAGGATTATATGGGTGCAAATCTAAATGCATAAAAAATTTTCACACTCTCAGTCTCTTATCATACATCCTATCATTCTTGTATAATGTCCTTTTATCTTAACTACTTTGAAGTTTCTTAAAATATGATAATTTATTCTAAATTCTCATCTTTGCTGTGATTCTTGGGGTGTTCTGCACAGGGCCAGGTATTGGACTCAATGATGCTGATGGGTCGCTTCCAACTCAGTATATTCTATGATTCTAAAAATCGTTTTACTAGTTCTATTAGATCAACTTATGATAATGCCAGAGTATCTTAGTGATTGATCAAAATATTTTTTATAGTGCCCTTATTCTTTCTACACTAGAAAATACAGAAACTTATGATTTGATTCTAATTTTCTGATAGATAAACTGCATAAACCTGGACAGATATTATTTTCACCGTGATCTTTTCTGAACAGATATTAACATATTGAGAAGTCTTTATTACAGTGAAGTTGGTGGCATAGATTTCTGCTCACTGCTCCCAGGAAAACTCTGGTATTTGTTTGTTGTGTGGTCTGATAGAGTTATACTACCTTCTGCTCTCCTTTCAGAAGCTTCCAACCCTACAGATGTGCCTCAAGGAATACATGCACACCCTACTATTGGCTCCCTTGGGACCAGCAGCTGTTAGTCTGTCACAAGGCAAAACAAAACTCATAGCTGCTAATAAAATTTGACTTTCACAAGCTCTACCAGAAAGGATTTACTGCAGCTCTGCAGGAGTTAAAAAAAAATTAATGAGCACACTACTGATCTTTTTTCCAAGTGCTGAACCAGCTCTGCTCCTTTCAGCCTCTTGGCTTAGCTCTTGGGCACTGAACAGGCCTTTAAATCTCACAACCCAGTGTGCTGGTTTAAAAGTAAACTGGTGGGAGAAATGAACCCACCTCAAGAGAGCTTACAAGTCAGAGTTACAATTTACTAAAAAGATTACAATAAATACAATGATACAGAGAAAAACTGGTTTTAACCCAGAAACACAGACGTATAACCCCACACCCTGTGACAAGAACAGAACAGTGTTCATTAGCCCCTGTGCTGAGTACCAAATGATCCCCCTGGCTGCAAAGTAAAAGGAAAGGAAACCTATTGGTCTGGATAATGGTTGCGGTTCTCTCAAAGTAATGATCACAGTCTTGTCAAGAGTCACAGTCCTACTGAAGTTCTGTTTCTCCTCTGGATCCAACCGGTGGTAGCAGAAGTCCCACAACCCCAAGATTATATATGCTCAGGTTCAGGTGGGAATGCCCAGCACCTCACCCAGGGTGGGGAGTTTCACAACAGGTGATTTAACTCTGTGAGTCATGGGATATTTTTGGAATCTTTGATAGTCTAGGTCATTGTAGCTGATTGTTATGCCAGTCCAAGGTGGCCCATTAGCAGAGACGACCTCTCAGTCTGGGTATGCAGGTGCTAATGTCTTCCTGGAGGGGAGTTATCACAGCTGAGTCATTGGTGTTCTTTAACACCCAGCTTGTAGCCTGAGTTGTCAGGTGTGCCCTGGGCAGCTGCTGAAAATTATCCATTTATTAACAGTTCCTCAGAAGTGACATAAAGGGTGTAGAGTACACAGTTTTGTTTATACCCATATAGTAATAAACTGGTCCCAGACACTGTAACTAGGACACCCAACTTCCAACAACATTTACGTTTTGCCTTTATATGTCTGCTTTCATATGTTTTGGGTTTTTTTAAATTCCTGACTCTGTCCTGAACAGCAGAATTTATCCACAGACCAGACACAACCAAAGCACTGTGAGGGCCAGTTGCTCCTTTAGCTCAGGGGTAACCAGAGCTGGTAGCAGCCCCGACACCAGCCACAGCCTTGCCAACAGTTTCCATCCCATGGGGACTGGCCATGGTGGACAGAGCCAGGGGCTACTAACAGCATCCATCGATATCCCCAGGCAGGGTAAGTGACTAACCAGGTCTGGGGGCCAGCCAGGAGAAGAAGGCAAAACAGAAGAACACGCTGGAGACAGCATCCCTTTGTGGGTCACTCCCATAGAGGAGACCCCAGACCATCTGCCTGGTGGATGAGGGGAAGGCTGTGGATGTGGTCTATCTGGACTTCAGCAAAGCCTTCAACACCATCTCCCATAGCATTCTCCTGCAAAAGCTGGCAGCCCACAGCTTGGACAGGGGCACTCTGTGCTGGGTTAGGAACCGGCTGGAGGGCCGGGCCCAGAGAGTGGCGGTGAGCGGTGCTGCATCCAGTTGGTGGCTGGTCACTAGTGGTGTCCCCCAGGGATCAGTGTAGGGCCCAGTTCTGTTTAATATCTTTACTAATGATCTGGATGAGGGGATTGAGTATACCATTAGAAAATTTGCAGATGACACCAAGTTGAGGGGTAGTGTCAATCAGCTGGAAGACAGAAGGGCTCCTCAGAGGGACCTGGACAAGCTGGAGAGATGGTCTGATTCCAACGGGATGAGGTTCAACAAGGCCAAGTGCCAGGTTCTGCACTTTGGTCACAACAACCCCCTGCAGCGCTACAGGCTGGGGACAGAGTGGCTGGAGAGCAGCCAGGCAGAAAGGGACCTGGGAGTTTGGATTGACAGGAAGCTGAACATGAGCCAGCAGTGTACCCAGGTGGCCAAGAAGGCCAATGGCATCCTGGCCTGGATCAGGAACAGTGTGGTCAACAGGTCCAGGGAAGTGATTCTTGCCCTGTACTCAATGCTGGTGAGGCCACACCTGGAGTACTGTGTCCAGTTCTGGGCTCCTCAGTTCAGGAAGGATATTGAGGTCCTGGAGCAGGTCCAGAGAAGAGCAGCAAGGCTGGTGAAGGGACTCGAGCACAAGTCCTATAAGGAGAGGCTGAGGGAACTGGGGTTGTTCAGCCTGGAGAAGAGGAGGCTCAAGGGAGACCTCATCACTCTCTACAACTACCTGAAAGGAGGTTGTAGCCAGGTGGGGGTCAGTCTCTTCTCCCAGGCAACCAGCAGTAGGACAAGACGGTATGATCTTAAGCTGTGCCAGGGGAGCTTTAGGTTGAATATCAGGAAAAAAATTTTTACAGAGAGAGTAATCAGACGTTGGAATGGGCTGCCCAGAGAAGTGGTGGATTCTCCATCCCTGGAGGTTTTTAAGATGAGACTGGATGTGGCACTTAGTGCCATGGTGTCGTGGTTTGAGACCCCTAAAATCCAATTCCCAAGTCTAAGCCTCCCTCCCACATCTCACCCCAGTGTGAGATGGGTTTTCCAGACGCAACACAAGACTCAATACGGGGGGAAGGGAATTATATTACAATTACTGTACAAATAGCCTTTTGCAATCGGACAGGCCTATCTCGTATTGGTCTTATTAGCCACCAGTGTGCTTGTAACAAATGTGGATAGAGCCTTCCCAAATCTTCGTTCGTGAAGCCTAGCCATGATGATGATTACTGTACAAATAAATATTACAATGCATCATATACATAATCTTAACTATCTCTCCTATGATAAATCAGTATTTACAATGGATCAATCTCTTCTCCCTCCAATAAAAGTCCAGAAGGGAGAAGGAAAGATCCTTTCCACTCTCAGAGCAGCAGCCTCTCTTCTTCCATGCAGCAGCAGTAACTGGATTGTTGTAGCTGGATCTCTTTCCAATACACACAAGGGGGGTCTCCTCTACCCCTCTCAGCTCTTCGACTCCAATCGAAGGTCTCTCTCTCTTCTGTGGGATGTGTAGCAGAGACAGAACTCGCTTCACCACATCGTATCATGGGGTGTAAGACCCCCATGAAGGTCCCTTTCCTCAGGGGATTCACCCCTGAATCAGAACGTCTTGGGCAGCTTTCAGTTGTAAGCTTTTGCCTCAAGAGTTCTATCAGAGCTCCTGTGCTCTGTCTCAGATTGCTAGCATAGCTTGGCAGCAGCAGCGAGGGGGGCCAAGGTCACCCCCTCCACATTCCATCTGGCCGTCCCAGTCCAGCTCTGGGATGTCTTGAGCTTCTTAGCTCCTCTCTCCAGTGCATGCCGCACTCCAAGACCCCTCTCAAATAGGAGTCCATCTCCTCCTCCTCTCTAGGAGGTCTCAGAGGGGTTTGGAGGGTTTGTTTCAGTTCTTACCCCAAACTCTCTGTCTCTGTAGAGCTTAGTTCTGCTCCGTCTCCATCAGACATCTCTCTGTGTCTCTCCTCCTTGGCTGCAATGCCAGCTTTGCTGTTTCTTATCTCCTTTGGCTCTTTGCCATTGTTCTCTGGTCAGTGCTGTTTCTGTCGCTGCTTTTCAGTCCTCTGCTGCCCACTCACAGTGGAAAAACTTCCCCAGCTCTTAGCTACAGATACCTGGCCCAGTTTAATACTGTTCCAAGTTCCTGCAGCCCCATCTGGGGGGCTGCAGGGCCGTGGCCCCCCAGGGGGGCTCCTGCCCCTTCTCCTCGTGGCTTTAGAACATGGTTACTCTCTGCAACAACTACCAGATCAACCTTCTTTTCCGGTCCGGTTGTGATAATGTTTATGTTTTACAGGAGCGCTCATTGGCTCAACCCCAAGGGACACCACCCCCTGGGGGGTTACCATGTTTTTTAACTCCAGGGGGGAAAACTTTTTTCCCCCACCACGCATGGTCTAGTAACCATGGTGGTGTTGGATCAAGAGATGGACTTGATGATCTTGGATGTCTTTTCCATCCCAGTTGATTCTGTGGTTCTATTCCATGATCTCCCATGTAATGGGGGTGGTGGTCTAGGCTGAGCCAAAACTGGTCTCCAGGACTGGAGTCAGGGGGAGAGGTGGGGTCCCCAATGGGCTGGTCAGGGCCAACCTGGCCTGTGGAAGCCTTTTCCTTTCTGCATCATTGATGTACAAAGCTATTACTTCCTCCTGTCTTATTTGCCAGATTATATATTCTTCAAACTAATACCTTTTAATAGCACCAAAAGTTTCAGTGTGTGGAGACCATTTTTTCCTAAAAGAAACCCCAAATTCTTTTACATTTGTCCAGGACTGAGTCTGTCAGAAGTAAATGCAGAAACCTTTATATTTCTCATGAAAGAAAAATGACAAAAACCATCAAACCCAATTACATAACCCTTTATATTGACTGAAAAGTGTTTGCTTTTTGCAAGGAACCATTTATGTCACTCTGAAAAACACAGAGAAATGAGGTTATTCATGTTGTACCTCCATGTCTTCACTGTCTATTAAGGGATCTTAGGAAAGTAGCAAGACAGATAAATTAAGTTTAGAAAGCTAAATGTGATCACTCCCAAGCAAATTATTTAAATGTTATCAGGCATCATGATATTCTATGAAGAAAACAGAAAATTTTTCATGTTGTTAGAAGTGTTTTTGAAATCTCCCTGATCTCATAAAATATTTAATTTCCAATGAAATTGCATTTTTCAGTCCTTTAGAGACAGAATTTTTGAGATTTAACATTAACAAAACTTTCAGAACATAAAATATACTGTAAAATCATTCATCCCAGAATAAGTCCTCTCCCTACTTCTATCTGCATCCCTGCTTTTCTTGATCTATAGTTCCTGATGCTTTTCTATTTAATGCCCCTTTCCTAGCATGAAGAAATCCAGTTTACAAGCTAATTGTAAAACCCACAACTTTAAGTCAATTTCCTGAATCCAAATAAAGGAACGCTATGACTTTCAATAGTTTGAATACCCAGAAGTCTTACAGACACTTTCCATCCAGTTCCAAATGATTTTTTTTTTTAATTTTACCTTAGTTTAGCTAACCATTTCACTGTAAGGATGCTAGTCTTGTTATCATTTATGTGGTAGATTTTGCATAAGAACTGCATAGGGTCCTGGGACCGTGAGTCTAGTTCTCCAGAGCTGTAGTCTATTTTGAAATAAATATTTAGTGCAGAAGGTTTTGCTGAACCTCCGCTCACTGATCTTCAACTGACTGCAAACCAAAGGACATTTTTCCAATGTCACATATTAAATTCACAACAAATTAAACCATCAAAACCTACAATCATAACATCTAAAAGGAAAGAAGTGGGAGAGAGAAAATACTTTTAAGAAGCAATCGTAACAGGCCACATGACACCTGGGGTTAGAAACGCTCGCCTTCCCAAGAGTACATCCCAAATAAATCTACTGGAGTTATTTCAGTTTGCAGCAATGAACTTAAAAGAGTTTGACAACAAGGTCAGAATTCAGAAACATTGTTAGAACTGTGTCTCATGCTTTGAGAATTCAAAGTTTAAAAATGTCTGGTAGCAACAAAATATTGACATCATCTGCTCAGCATGGAAACAGATATGCTGATTCATTTTCGGATTTAGTGGACTTAACTGTTATTTTCCTAAAATAATCTTCTCTTTCTAATGGTCTTCAATGCGCCTCTATCCAGCTGGAGAAACTTGTGCATATTTTCTTCTAGTTGAAGCTACTTTCACTACATTTTGATTATTCTTTCTTCGCCCACATATTTGATGTTTCTAATTTAGATTGTTAAACCAGGAATAAAACTAATTAGATGGTGGAATCAACTGATATGCAACTTAAAGTAATTTGTGCTTTTATTTTAAGGATATCTTCTGTATCTTCTGAACCATAATTGGGCCACTGGAGAGGTTAATTAAAATTTTGTAGATTAATTAAACAAAATCCATCCACTTTTCTCTAATTTAGTAATTCTCAGTTTCTTTTTATTAGTTGCAGTAATGTGTCTATAATGTTCCTTTTAAAAAAAAGTACTCAAAACCTTATGTTGATATTAGACATGTTCTTTTCCTCTGAAGACTGAAAAGATAAAAATATAACAAGCTTGGTTTAGTTCAAATTTCATCATGGTAAGTGATATTGAACTTCATTTTTCCTCTCTGCTTTTGTTTTTGAAATTTTTTAATGTTAGAACCAAAGAATCAGATAGAATCATAGAATCCTTTAGATTGGAAACAGCCTTTAAGATCAAGTCCACCTGTAATATAGTGTCTTCTTTCATTTGACAATAAAATGTTGCTACCTGTTAAGATCTGATTCTCGAGACATACCTCTGCCTGAACTAAGTTGCAAACAAGACCATATGCTGACGTCAATAGTACAGATTTTATTTAACAGTATATGTGAGGTAGAGAGATTGAAAAAAATAGAAAAAGGGGGAGGAGGGGAGGAAGAGAGGGAGAGCAAGAGATCAAGCAGAAGACAGTCACAACCCTGTGGATCCCATGGCAGCCTGCTGGTCCTTCTTCACCCTGATCTTCTTGGTGGTGGGGGACCTGGAGTCATTCTTCTGGAGGTACCACCTTTACATAGTCCAGGTTCTGGGTATCCACGGGGTGGTCAGAGATGTTCCCAGAACTTGGGCTTGCATGTGTATAAGCAGTTGCTTCCTTTCCCACAGTCTGCCATGGTGGGAATTTTTGTCTGGATGTGTTAACTAGGGTATACTAACCAAACCTCACTCTGTTAGGCCTGGAATTAGTGTCTTCCTGCTGTAAATTTCTGATGTCTATGCTTATCTCAAATTCCCATTGTGGTACCTTATCTTATGGGAAATTCATTCTGTGGTTTTTGACAGTGTTTTGAGACAGTCAATTGTGATCTTTAAGACCTTACACTGCCCCCACACATGCCTACATAATCACCTAGGGCTTAAAACATTTCCTGTGGACCAGGGAAGTTTTGGTTCTAGGAAGACACATATAAACCCTTTTCCCAGAAGCACTCTACTTCCTGAATAATTTTCAAACTTACAACGAACATCAAAACTACTTTAATAAGAATGAGCATATTGCTGCACTACCCAAGTGAGTGAAACAGATAAATGATTCTGACCACCTATTTGAAACGTGCTTTCAGGAACTGTAGAAAATAGCTTCTCTGTTCTGTCCCTGGGATGAGAGATAAGCATGCACAGAGCGATTTTCACTTACTGACGAAGCTCCATCTTAAAACTTTTTGAAATATGAAAATTATACCAGCATTGAATACAATACTATCAGTGCAATGTATAAATGCGTTAATGTTCCTATACTACTCTCTACTAGCAATACTGTGTAATAATAATACTTAGAACTGCCTTTATATTTTTATATCATGTTAGTGGTTAAATAGCACATTTACCAATCAGTAATATCCAGATCTTCTTCCCTGCCATTTTCCAATCCTGTTCATATTACAGTTAATCTTCTGCAAGATTTTTCTTCAAGAAAAGACTGAGACAACTGAAAACACCCTACAGTGAGCCAAAACTCCTAGTTAAAAGGTTAGACTCCTTAGTTAACACTAGGGAGTGATAAAAGATCAAAATGAGATCCAAAGTCCAAGATATGAGTAAGGTTTAGGAAGGGCAGGTCCTATCTGACCAACCTGATCTCCTTTATGATCAGGTGACCAGCCTGGTGGATGAGGGGTATGACGATGCTCACTATTCCCAGAGCCAAGAAAGGAGTGGCCAGGGTTCATTGTCCTGCTCCTGCTGAGCAATCTCTGACATCCATCAGTCCTCTCCCAGGAGAATGCCATTGCCAGCAAGACCATAAAAGGGCTTAACCCAGTAACCAACATTTCTGTCCAGCTGTGCAGCAAAGTGTTTACAACTCACTGAGTCAGAGAGAAAAACCAGGTACAGAAAGAAAATAAGAATGTTACACCATACAAAGTGGTATTCCCCAGAGAATTAATCCAGGTCTTGCTTCCTGTATGGTTTTTATGCTTTATATTTAAATAAATCAATAAGCTTACTATTTACATAATAGTAAGCTGCAGCACACAGCCATGGAGTGGCCCGGGACGAGTTGAAGCAGCAGCACCAGTGAATCAGTTAGAATCACTTCTAGGGTAAGAACTAAACTAAAAGCCCTTAGAACTCTTTGACTTTGGGGAGAAGGGGTGGAAATCCCCAAAGAAGTCTCCTGAGAGCTCGGGCTCAGGGGCTGGGACCTTCACGGAGCAAAAGCAGCACTTTGTGCTGCAGACATGGTAACACGGGTGTTCCCTAAACCCACAGTAATACCCTCGGAGCGAGGAGGCCGAGGAGCGAGAAGTGGGGGTTGACCCTCCCCCCACACACACCCTTTAGAAGAAAGAATTCTAGCTGCAACAAATCAAAACTGCTGCCTTAAAAATAAGAAACACTTAACCAGGGCCACAGAAAATTAATTTAGGAGAGCTGTGGCCTGAAAGTGAAAAAGGACTTCTTCTCCTTTCTTCCTGGACTCTTTTTGGAAAGAAAGGAGGGACTTGATCTAATGTAAAAATATTGCTTTACCATAGAAGACATAGTTAAGTTGTTATATATATATATATATATATATATATATATGTGTATATATGTTAATAATAAATTGTAATATATATCCCCCTCCCCCTATACTAAGTGTATGTGTGTGTCTGAAAACTTTTTCTCTCTCACATTAGAACAAATTGTAGCAAACCTTTTAAACTAGCTTTTTGAAATTCCGGTGTTTTTCAAACCACCACACAAGCCATGTGGAGCTGCCGAAGCCATGGCAGCCATCAGCCTCTTGGCAACTTAACTTCTTCTTCAGATGACATAGACTTCCAGATTTTTGCTTAGCCCCTATTTCCCTGTGGTTTTCGTCTAGCTGGAGAGAGATTAGAGGCGATCTCTGTCTGCTGTTGGTTTGAACAATTCTTTTTGTATTGTTGTTGTTGTTGCTGTTGTATTTCTGGCCAGTAAACTGGGGGGGTTTCCCCCTATGTCTCCTCTCATTTTGTGTCTCTGTATTGGTGGAGTCCCCACCCCAGCATTTGTCTTAAACTAAGACAAATAGTATGATCCTAGTAGGACATAATGAGGTAGTTGAAGCACTTCTGTGGCTAGGTACCAAGTTTGCAACCATTTGCAAGATTGAGTTATAAGTTTGGACATTACCTTTTGCTTGACTCCCCCAACTCATGCTTAAACTTGTGTGTAAGCATCAGGTTCCTGGTAGTTTACTTTTTTCTTTTACCTTTTGCTAGCATTACTCTTTTTATTTCTATTTAGAATTAGATTTCTTTACAATTAACCAAATGCTTTTAAATCAGGAAACTTAATAAGACTTTTAATTTTGGTACAATTGTGAAAATATTGATAGAGGTTGATCCAGAGACCAGTCTTAAAGTAGTCCACTGGCAATTCCTCTCAAGCCTGAGATTTCACCTTTCATCACAGCATGTGCTGCATTTTCTTCTCTACCACATATTATACTTAGTTCTAATTCTAATTAGAGTAACATTTTCCAGTGAAGACACAGATCAAATATTTTGTGGCAAACAGATAAATTAGATTTTCTACCTCCCTTTATCTCAGAAACTATTTGTTTTAATCAAAGAAGGATATCCTGTTATTCAGATATGAGTTGTCTTTGATGAGCTATGCTCAGCTTTACTATACTTTCTTTTCACATCCTTGTCTTCAGTTTACTTTCCTGAAGAAGTGTTATTAAAAAATACACACTCTCTTTTGAAAATGAACTGCTGAGTCACTCAAGCTTCCTTCTCCAGCAGATGCAATGTTATTAGAGAGACTCTTCATTAACAAAAGTTATTCCCAAGCTCCAAGATTCGTTAAAAATTCTGACTGACCTGCACTTTGATTCACTGTGAGCCAGATCCTCAGTTCTTCTTGTGTCAAGTTCTCAAAGCTTTGCCTTTCAGATGTGCTGCTTGCTTTTTTCTGTTCTCTACCCCAATTAGCTCTGCCTTCAGTCCCACACTCAAAGTCAACAACTGTACTGAAAACAGAAATACTAATTTTATCCTGTGGCTCTAACTTCCCTCCATCTTTAGCCTCTGGCCTGTCATCTATGTACTTTCTTTCCTCGTGTTTTACACAATCAACAGTATTAGTTGACTAAGACAAATTTATTTACTGATTTCAGTTCTTTTTGGAAATAACAAGTCAACTTTTTCTGATATTTTGTTTCATTGCTATTATATCTCTAAACTCCTAAAAAATAAAATGTAAAGATGGATTATCACTCAGTTTCATTTCTCATCCATATGGATTTGTTTCTTTTTTTTTAAGATAATGCTTGTGCTAGAAAAACTGGAAGCTTTTCTTTATGCTAGATAATTTTCAAATATTCTGCTTTTAACTTGAACATGGAAGAATGTAATTTCTTGTGTTTGAATCAGAGGGTAGTAAATATTTCTCTCAATTTGTCAGAGTTTAAATTTCAAGGATTTAACTCACTTTTAGAGATGTTTCTTGAACGTTAAAACATTGAGGTTTTTCAAGAAGTCCTGAACTATCAAGAGTCTGTAGCACAATTGGTTTTGTGTTCCCCTAACAGATCTGGAAGAGGAGGAAGAATACCTTGACAAATGCAAGGTCTTCTTTTCATTATGTCTAATCCTGTAGGTTTTAGTATTTGACAAAATAAGTCTTCCAGTAGTGCCAACAATTTTTTTACGTCGGTGTCCAGGATTAGTCCAGTGTGATTTCTTGTCCTCTAAAGGAGAGCTATTATTTTGGTACTACATCAGCAACTAAAGCATTACAAATTCAATCTTTCATATGTTAAGCACTCTGGAGCTGTGCAACAGTATCTCTGCATAACATCAGTAAAGGCGAATATGCTGGTGACAATGTGCTGTTTTCCATTTCACAGCTTCTACATCATATCAATTGATCCTACATTGAGCCACAAGTCTACAAACTAAAGATTGCTCTGGACCAAGCATAACCAATGTCCCACATCCATCTATACCAGAACTAAGAGAAAATTCCATTAATTGAAAATTATAGGTCAAAATTATTGTTTCAATACAACCAAATTTTAGTGCAGTCTTTAAGAAATCATTTCATTTAATTTCTGAATTCCTAAGTACTCTTACTTCAAACAGACAAAAAACATGTACCAGCAAAAAAAGGAAATCTAATTTTTAGGCTTATCATCATATTTTTGTATTTATTTTTCATCTTTTTTCTTGCAATATATGTCTGCAGTGAACAGGCATGCTTGTTTCCAGAGGGTAACAGTAGTGTTTGGTTCTTTTAATGCTGGAAAACAAAAATTAAAAGATGTGCAAATATGTCATCTAACTGACACAAATAAATATAAGCTGTCCGTGATTCAGGATAGAAATTAGAAGAGATATCCTAGTTATCAAAAAAGTGAGACTTAGATAAAAATACTCCAACAGAAGGAGCAAGGACAACAAAATGTAAGACTTTAAAGAAAGAGGTTATAAACAGCTCAGTAATGTCATCTTTCTCCCAATGCTTCTGATGCAGAAGCATAAGATGCCCCCACCAGATTGACCTTAACATTCCCAGATGTTCATTCTGGCACCCAGGAGGACCTGAGTGCTCCTACATTAGCAGGTGCCTCTCCTTTCTTGGGGTGAGAGGAGGCCCAGCCCCATCAGAACCTAAGAACTCGAAATAGGATCTTTCATTTGCATGCTGTTTTAAAAGGGACTTGCTGCAGCAGCATAGTTCAAAGTTCTTTTATTTACAGTGTGCAACAAGTGGGAACTGCAGGCTTGTACAACCTTCTTAGAAAGTATTTAAAGTTACAGTATGGAGATATTTTCCTTAGGGTTTGAGGCAGAGTTGCTTTTTACCCTTAAAGGTATCTTAAAATATAAGAGTTTAGGCAGATTCCTTCTGCCTAAAAGGCATCAGAGCCACCACCAAGACCAGGGCATAACTGGGCAGAGGATGAGAGCTGCAGAACATCCAAGCCTCTGTGGTTTGGTATTCAGAGCACAAAGGAACTGTTATCAGAGGATATCCGTTCACTCAACAGCAAAAAGCATGCACAAATAAAGGGTAAAACTCCAAACCCATATTCTGGGATATACCCTGCTCATTATACCTATTTCAAACTCTCCTGTCTTAGGATAGGACCTGCTGCATGCTTCTCCTGCAGTCAGTGTATCTCAGTGAGAAGCTGATATCTGCCCTTTAGCTTCTTCATCTACAGCAAAAACTCTAGCCACCTTGGATTTGGTGGGCTGGATTATTTAGAGAAGGCTGTCTAATGGAAAAGACACAGTAAAAAAATTATCTAGAGATTAAAAAGGATAGGCTTTTTCATGTTTAATCCACGCACTGATTTTTTATAAGGACCTAATATTCACACCGGAATTACTGAATGTCTGTCTGGTTAATTTCCTGCTGTCCTCTCCTCAAACTTCCATTTTTAGTGTAGGTCTCTGACTTCAAGTGGAGTAATAGCAAGTAGGTAAGTTGAGTTAAAATAAATATGCATACAATCTAATACAGTTCTTATTCTTATCTTGAACTATAAAGTGATTTAATTGAGAAAAAATCTTTAAAACATTAATTTCATCTCTACTAATATGCTGCCTAAAGAAATTATATAAATCAACTGCAACTTGAGTATAAAAAGAAATAAGAGTTGTAGTGGTAATTGTGCTCCAAAGCATCATTTTGAAGCTACCATAAAAAGTGAATTAGCATGTGTACCAATAGGCTTTAAGAAGATATTCTTCATGACTGCAGGATTCTATTTTAGTTGATTTGCTAGTATTGGTTACTTGAAAGATCTTTGCAGTTTTTCAAGAAAGGCACTGGTAGAAGTATATGAAACCTCCCTGATAAAAAATCAATGTGAAAGAAAGAAATGAGTGGTTAATTACCAGAAACTCGCAGAAACTCAACACAGCCTCTCAATACAATATTTCTGATGCATGATTCTGACAGGAGTTCCTATCAGTATATTATCTGACTTTTGATATGTGGAGCATCTATCTTACCAGGATAGGATGCGGGAGCTGGATTTGTTCAACCTCAAGAAGAGGCGACTGAAACGGGACCTCATCAATCTCTTTAAGTGTCTGAAGGGAGGGTGTCAAGAGGATGGCGCCAGGCTCCTTTCAGTGGTGCCCAGCAACAGGACAAGAGGCAGTGGGCAGAAACTGATGCACAGGAGGTTCCAACTGAATATGAGGAAGAACTTCTTTACTGTGTGGGTGACCATGCACTGGAACAGATTGCCCAGAGAGGTTGTGGAGTCTCCCTCACTGGAGATATTCAAGAACCATCTGGACACAATCCTATGCAATGTGCTCTAGGATGATCCTGCTTACGGGGAGGTTGGACCAGATGATCCACCGCAGTCCCTTCCAAACTTACCTGTTTTGTGATTCTGTGATACAGAACTGTTGAAATTATTAGACAGTGCTACAAACACCAAACCTACACAGGATAGTAATTTATTTATAGCCTCATGAATGACAGTACAAATGAAGGAGATTTTTCTTGGACATGCCTTTGTGTACAGTTCAGTATTCCTTAATCAAGCGAAAATCCCATGACTAGTAACAGCTTTTACCTGAGAAATTGCCTTTTCATAAATAAGTCAGTTTATAGAATTGCATGTTGATTTTCTTCAACAAATCAGACAGCGTCCCATATTTCAGTTCCTGATTTTTTTCCTGTCTTCAGATGTCTGTCAGAACTGCTCACATTTTATTTTTTTAGTAAATGGATGATTCATCCTAAACACATATTGTTCTATATGACTCATATATCTCTGCATGCAGTCCTAATCATGTAAATATTTCAGCTGTCTTAACATCAGCTATAGTGAACAGCAAGAACTATTGTCTGTGCATAGACAGCTTGAATATACAAAACAAACACCTGTAGTCCTTTATTTTCTGTATTAGCTCTGGGACAACGTATTTTTTTGTTGTTGTTTTTAAGGAAAATTTTTGTTAATATCAGTGTACACATATATTTTTGTATGCTGATAAGACTTTGAATTGACTCACTTGTAAGAACTAAAGCCCCCAACCTCTTCAGATTTTGAAGGCACTGCTTTTTGATAATATTCCATGAGTATATTTTCTAGAAATGTCAAACTTTTGAGATGTTGCACCCCGTGTCTTGGATATGAAATCCAGCATATTGAGTCCCTTACAAAGTTCATTATAATGAAATGGAAAAGTTCTAAATCTCCACAAATTTTCAATTATATTCTTACTTGTATTAGTAGTTCTACTAATTCACTCAGATTCGGTGACATTTCCAAAAAGAGAGACCAATAGGTAGAAGTAAGATAACAGAAAAATCAGAAACAATTTTGTAAATTAATCCCTTTTCACAGAATCACAGGATGGCTGAAGTTGGAAGAGACCTCTTGAGGTCATCTTGACCAACATCCCTGCTCAGGCAAGGCCACAAGGAGCAGGTTGACCAGGATCGCATCCAGAGATCTCCATGGTCACAGATTCCACAGAATCTCTTGTCAGTCTGTGTCTGTGCCCAGTCAGTTCACAGTGACATTTTCTTCTATATGTTCAGACAAAATCTGTGGTTTAATTTGTGCCCATTGCACCTGGCTCTGTCACTGGGAACTGCTGAAAAGAGCCTGGTTTTGCATCTTCTTTTCAGGTATTTGTACACATTGAAGGTATCCCACCAAGCCCTCTCTTCTCTGGGCTGAACAGCTTCAGAACTCTCAGCGTTTCCTCATAGGAGAGATGTTTCAGTACTCCACATTTGCAGGAATAATGCTCAGGAAGGCAGAGTTCTTTTCAGTGAGAGGCAACTACGTAAAAAGAATGCAGTCATATTTAGGGAGGGGAAAGAAGAAAATTATTGGTCTACTAAAGATACATTTTCAGAAAAACCAAAGCTATTTATTAATTTGGATTATATCTTTCTAGTGGTTTTGATTGAAAGGAAGCAAGAGGATAGAAGGAATGGAAAAGTTTAAAATCTGTTGTTTGCTAATATTTCTTAAGCAAAACAACAATTTTAGAAACTCTGAATCTCTTTGCCTGATGATTTTCAAAATTTAAGTCTTAAAAAATACTACTTTAAAGTAAGAAGCTACAAATTGCTTCAAGTGAAAGGAAAGAAAGAAGATTATATATAAAAAAATGGTTAGATGAAACAGTCAGATGAAGAACAATGGGGAAACAAAAAAAAGAGTAGCTACTATACAAAAAACTTTTTATATCATTAGGGTTTACTTTTATTTTTTGGTTGACTCAAAATTGATTTTTCCTTTCATATCTTTTTATTTTTCTGCAAAAAATTTATAAAATATGTTCCTTATCCATACCTAAAGGTGATGTTCACTGTGTAACCATAATAAATTAAATTGAGCCCTCAGTGTTGTAGATAATTCTTTTTATGCCTAACTATATTAACATGAGTTATCCCACTATAAAAACTAACAAAATAGATACATGCAGCATCCCCCACCCGATAACAATATTAGACCACTGAAGGATAGTAAGGATCTCCTTTCATTTGTGGGACTGACTTACAAACTCAGCATTATATTCCTCTGTTTACAAGTAAATACGTTAAATTTGTATGTGCTATTAGAACTTAAAATTTCTTTACTGAACAACATATATAATTTGAGAACTGTCAAACAAAAAATATTTCATACTGCATTATAGAACTACAAAACTAAACTTGTGTGATTTCACACAGTTTTTGTCTTTTTTGACATCTTCATAAATACTTAATCATTGTTTTTGATGAAAAAATAATGATACCTCTTTTCCCTTAGTGTTCAAAAATAGTGAAAGCAATAAGTTCACTAGAAACAAAACATATTACTTCTCACACCTTGCATATGCTAATGAGCTAAAACCTGTCCATGTATGACTAAAGTCACTCAAACTCCACCTGATCATGAAATGACATCAATTGAAACTTTACCTTTTCCCCACCCTCAAAGAAAACACTGTAAGAGGGAAGGAAGGTCAGAGAAGACTCCACCTTTGTATCCTGGGACAGTTAATGGGCTGTACTTATCTCCTTCCCCATAGGGATGCCTATCAGGTAAGCTTTTTCTACCATAATACTATTGCCTATTTATCATCGGCAGTTTCTGAAACTTATTTTGCCACAACAATCAGTAATCACACTATTTGTGTATCTTACTGAATACACCAAGATTTACAGTGAAACCCACACTATCTGTGTATCTGGGATTGCAACTGTGTCCAGACTTACAGTGTAACCAGGGTGTTTGTACATCTGGCACCTACCACACTTAGAGTGCAGAATTATTTACTCTAAAATACTGTCTGTGTAGGTCTCCCAGGGACTCAGAGAGAGAGACAATGTACCATCTAAGAAAGGGAAGGCCTAGTCACACCCCGATCTGCTACCTCTGCAGATATCCTGGAGAGTAAGAGATACATTTTTATGTGATGCATGGGAACTTCTATTTGTGTCCTTATGATGAAATCTTAAATTCATGTGTGACTAAAGCCTTATTCTTTTTAAAATTTTGTCTCTTGGGGAAAAATCCAGATTCTTTTCAAAATTTGTAAAGAATGTTGGTATTGTTTGCCTATCGTTCTCCAACAAGGAGAATCCACATTTTTGCCAAAGCTGGATTTACTGAAGGTGAATGTTGTTGACATTTGTGAGCTCTGTGAAAGTTGCTGAACACTATCCTATATATTTCATGAGCGTTCTTGGAAAGACTATAGGGGACATGTCTGTGTCTCTGTCACCTGTCAGTTTTCTGAAACGAATAGCTACAGAAAGAAAATTAAATATTTTTCATGTCTAGATCTTTTTTTCTAAAGTAAACAATATTTCTAACTTAAGTATGATTAATACAATCCCTAAATGAAGCAATACACCTAGAATGTTGGACTTAAAGGAAGCAAGATACCTAAAAATAATTGTTAAAAAGGAACTTTCTTTAACGATTTTCACAGTTTATAAATCCTAATTTAAAAAAAGAAGTTTTGGTCAAAGGGAAAAAAAAAAAGACAAAAAGTCTGTAGATGTAAAAGTGTCATGATTTTAAGGTGTGCAATTCTAATTCTAATTATTCAAAGTACTAAAAACTTGAAAAACTCTAAGAAGTATACCTCAGGGTAGGGATGATTCTATAATGTGGTTCACAAATACATTGTAAATTGTATAATTTCTGTAAATTAGTTCAGTTTTTAAAAGTTTTTAAAAGTAGTATCAGTGAACCTGATATTAATACTTACACCTATAAAATGAGTATTTAGGTCAGGGATGACATCACAGAGTAATTATATACTCTATTACAAAACAGAAATTCTAACTCAAGGAATTAATCGACTAAATTAATGTTACAGAATCGACAAGACAGTTTATCGTTAAGAATATCTTTTTTGAATAAAATAATAGGTGCTGCTATTTTTGTCCTGTAAAACTGGTTAAAATAGCTACAGATATAACTTTGATTAGTAGT